>NC_058089.1:33882371-34153127 GCF_014858855.1 Bufo gargarizans
TGTGGAGCACTTCAGGGTGGGGGCACTAAGTTGGCATTGTTTCTGCAAAGGGGCCATTAGGGAGCATTCTGTTGTAAAAAGGGCACTAAGGGGCATAACTACTGTGTGGGGGCACTTAAAGGACATTCCTACTTTAAGGGGCACTTAGAGGGCATAGCTTCAGTTTGGGGGCATTAACGTGGCATCATTTCTGTGAAGGGAGCACTTAGGGAGCATTCTATTGTGGAAGGGGCATAACTACTGTTTTGGGGCAATTAAAGGGTATTCTAACTATAGGGAGCACTTAGAGGGCATAACTTCAGTGTGGGGCTACTAAGGTGGCATTGTTAAGGTGAACTGGGCACTTAAGGAGCATTCTGTTGTGAAGGGGGCACTAAGGGAGCATAACTACTATGTGGGGGCACTTAAAGGGCATTTTTACTACAGGGAGAACCTAGAGGGCATAACTTCGGTGTGGGGGCATTAAGGTGGCATCATATTTGTGAAGAAGCATTCTGTTGTAAAGAGGGCACTAAGGGGGCATAACTACTGTGTATGGGCACTTAAAGGGCATTCATACTATGGGGAGCACTTAGAGGGCATAACTTGAGTGTGCGGACATCGTTAACATGACACTAAGGGGGCATAACTACTGTGTGAGACACTATAGGAGCATTCTACTGTGAAGGGGGCACAAAAGGGAGTGGATGGGATTGAGCATGTATAGAATAATTTGCCCTGGGACGCCACTGATCTTGTCCCTCCTTACCCCTAGTTGGGCTTGAAGTGTTTTGCATGTCTCAACAATTTATTATGGTTCTACATTTCTTTTGGGCACTTCAGGGATGCCCATTGCATTTTTTATGACCAGAAATTCTGAGAATAATGAAGGCAATTCACTAGAAAGAAATTCACTGATCAAACAATAGTGGCTGAGCGGGGGGCACGGTGAGGCTTGCGGCTTGGCACTGCGTTACCAACTCTTCATTCACCTGCAGTCACTTGAGGAAGTTGATAATCCTGGTAAAAACCAATGATGCAATGAAACTCAGCTATGTTTCATCAACACATCTTGGGAAACGAAACTGAAAACTGTAAAAGCCTATGACATAGCAAGTCCTCCCTCCCTCCCACCACCCCCTCATTAACTCTTCCTTCACTATGGACAGGGGTGACGAAAGGACCTCAGGCATCCCCGGCGACTGGTGGAATTTCTCCATCTGCACTGCTTATTACACATATTAATACTGCCATGACCACAGGCAGCTGCAAAACCGGGTTTAGAGTGAACTCCCATTTAAAGTGACGCTCCTGCTGCTTTCCCTATTTAACCTTTTCTCTGCTGGACTGCACAAGCTTCATTTAAATCACAATGTCAGATTTATATTTATCAAACCAGTGCAAAGGGAACCAACCAATCAAATGCCACCTTTCATTTTCCAAAGGAGCCCTGAAAAATGAAAGGTGGAATCTGATTGGTTGCTATGGGCAACTAAGTCAGTTTTCCTTTACACCAGTTTTGATATTCTGGTTTACAGACTTATTGCAGAGTGTGGAGGGAATGAATCCGGATTTCAGTGTCTGAAGTTTGAGGTAAAAAATAAATAAAATGTAGTTATTACGAAATAAAAGAATCGCATGAAACTACTGCACACCTTTGTCCATACATCATAGGCGTACCACATTCATCTCTCTGTTAGGACTCGCCCACATTTCCGTTTTTTCATGAACGCATGCCGTCTGCTTCTTTTACAGACAGCATACTGATCCATTTATTGTAGTATGTTTGTCCACATTTCCGTGATTTTCTGCAGTCCATGTGTCCGCAAAAAAATCCATAGATGCATGCACTGCTTTCATCCATGCACATGTCCATTGAAGTCTATGGGTCCGTGAAAATCACAGAGACAACACAGATGGCATCCGTGGTGCGTCTTTTTTTCATCCATGCCCCTGGACTGCACACGTCCATTGAAAATAATGGAGACAACACAGATGGCATACGTGGTGCATCCGTTTTTCACGGATGATGCTCATGAAAATGCTCATGAAATTAATTTTCATCTGTGCAATGTCAGTGGATTACGGATGACACACGGAGAGTGTAAAAGCTGACAGATGGAGCAACTATGGATATAAGGACGTTTTATTTCACGTATGTCATACTGATACGGAGTTGTGGACAAGGGCTTAGTGTAGTCAAATAATCTCTAAACTAATTAGGCATGTATTGTTAATGGCTGCGCAGTATTGCAGGTGCTGCATCGTGGGGTCACACCTGCAATACCGCAACATGACTGCACCGAGTTGTCGCTCCTTCACAGTGAAAGGGTACGGCTAAACTTAAGGTACATTCACACGAAAGTGAAAAACAGCCATGTGTACGCTTTTTTTAAACGGCTGTCACAGCATTTTCAGAAACATTGCAGTCTATGGGAGTATTCACATGGCCGTTTTTTTTTTTGTGTTTTTTTTTACCGTTTTTGCAGCCAGAGAGGCCCCATTGAAATCAATGGACACGTTTTTGCAGTGCACCCCAGAGGAGCCAGTGCAGAGGGTGGGAGTGATAGTGACCCTCAGGCCTCTTTCATACGAACGTGTGTCCCCCGTGGCCCTATTGCCCACTTGAATGGGTCGGAAAATCCGGAGATGGGGTGCGGAACGGAAGCACTGCGGAGTGCTTCTGTGGGGTTCCGTTCTGCAAAAAGATCTTTTTGCAGAACGGACGGATCGCGGACCTCACTCTAATGGGTCTGCGATCCTCACGGTCGGTGCCCGTGCATTGCGGACTGCAATTTGCAGTCTGCAGCACGGCCACGGGGGACACACGTTCATGTGAAAGAGGCCCGATTAAGGGTTTTTCACTGTGTTTGTCTCAAACCGTTGCTCCCTGGGGATCAGTGCAATGGAAATGCAGTATTGAAGAATGAGGCCAGAAATAAATGTATAAAAGTATCTTTAAAGGGGTTTTCTCAACTCATCAAGTTATATTTATTATGTGCATGCCATTGATATAAGTAACTTACTAATGAAGATGAATTAGCAGAAATGGCTCTGGTGCCCACTATCTTTCTTCTTCGTCCTCTTTATAGACTGCTCGTCTCCAGGGGTTACGGCCACCGCTGCAGTGCACCAGCAGTGGCTGCGATTGCGCACAACTAGAAAAAAAGCCGGCCTTTCTGGTGGCAGGAATTGATAGAGTGAGCGCGCACAGGGCGCATGCGCAGCAGCTCCCGTTCACCTCACTGTTATTCTCTCCTGTATAATACAAATCGCGGCAACTACCTTCCATAGGTTGTCACGATCTGTACAGGGTCTGCTCCACCGAGACTGCTAGTGTTTCAGATAGTCTAGCAGCCTCACGAGCGTGCACGTGTAGTCAAGGGACGGGATTATATTATCTCAGCGCCTCATGCTTGCTCCATCAGTCACAACAGAGGTACCGCCCCCCCCACTACAGCTCAGGAAGTGCCCCAGGAGCCGTGCACTGAGGACTGAAATAAGGAGGTGAGACAACCCCTTTAACTAGGTTTAACAGGTTTAGCTCTGTTGTTTACATCTGAATACTGGTTTATGTCTGTAAAAACTGCTTAGTCATTACAATAGACTTGTATTAAAGCAGTGGCGCACATAGAGATGTAAGGGCCCCATAGCAGGGATCAAACCAGGCCCCCAACACAGGACAGAAGGGTTTCTGCCTAAACCCTTTTCAATGACCCTTGGGCCATTTTTCCACTGCCTCAGTTGCTAAAAGTTGTTCCTTTACAAGGTAGAGTCCTGACCAAGTTATCACCTCCAGTAGAAGAGGAGATAATTTCATCTAAGACTGGGCCCCGCTTTTGCCTTGGGCCCCATAGCAGTCGTATGGTGTGCCGCTATGGTAGTTACACCCCTGTATTGAAACACTATACAAGTCTATGACAGACTGAATTTTCAGTTCTAGTTAAAGGGGTTGTCCGGGTTCAGAGCTGAACCCGGACATCCCTCCATTTTCACCCGACAGCCCCCCTGACATGAGCATCGGAGCAGTTCATGCTCCGATGCTCTCCTTTGCCCTGTGCTAAATTGCGCAGGGCAAAGGCATTTTTAGGAGTTCCGGTGACATATCGGGGCTCTCCATGGGGCTGACAGGAACCCCGGTGACGTCACTGGCACTGATGGGCGGGATTTAGCTCTGCCCTAGCCAGTAAGACGGCTAGGGCAGAGCTAAAGCCCGCCCCTCAGAGCCGGTGACATCACCGAACACACTGCAGGGCGGAAGTTACCGCCCGGCAGTGTGTTATTGAAAACAAAAAGCCCGTGCCCTGCGCGATCTAGCGCAGGGCACGGGAGCGCATCGGAGCATGAGATGATCCGATGATAGCCTCAGGGGGGCTGTCTGGGTGAAAATAAGGGTATGTCCGGGTTCAGCTCTGAACCCGGACAACCCCTTTAAGTTAGAAACTGTATATCCGGAGAGCAGTTAGAGCCCGTAGTTGTGTGCAGACAGGGATCAGTAGAAGAGACTCTGCCAGACTGCACAAGTGAACAGAAGAAAGTGCTGAGATGGGGATACAATGCCACAGACCTTGGGTGGGCCAGCCAGACGACTGAGCCACATACCCTGGACCACAGAATGTTAGACAGCTAGCTCAGGCCTTTTCTCAGCATAGAACCTTCTTCTGCCTGGGAGTAAGACTGGAGAAGCCATCTCAGTGCCTCGCCTGTATTGTTTCGCACTTGAGTTCCTCCAGTAAAGAAGCACACTGGTTTACTGGAGGCCCTGACTCTCTGGACTTATTTCTTATTGAAGTGCACCACATCTTACCATCCCTTCAGGAGAGCAGCAACACGTGGTGATACCTCAACAGTGCCGAGGGGACCCAGCATGGCATTAGGACCATCCCAAACCCAGCCACTGAATAATGGTGGATGCAAGGCGGAAGTTAAAGAAGGATAGACGACTAGAAAATGGATGCACACAATAATGCAAACGGCCATGAAAAACTGTTTTTTTCACCGTCATGAATGCACCCTGATTTAGGCATATTTCTGTTTAATTTATTTTTATCTTGGTGTAGTTGTATAACCACCTGCTTTTGTTTCAGGATTACTTATACGCTGATCAGCCATGACATTAAAACCATAAACATATACTTGGCACCTTTTTTTTACAAAAAATATGGCCTGATGTAAAAAAAAAAAATTCTAAAAGCTTGTGGTTTGCCATCCGCCATGAAATTTGCATTGTCATGACTGTGTAAAGTGAAGGCTCCTTTACACGGGCTGATTATCAGAAACAAACATTCTGAACATTCGCACACACATTCGTTCCTGATAAGTGACCTTTGTAAAGGTGCTGCCGATCATCCGATGAGAGAGCAAACGCTCATTTCAGTCAGGTCAGTTAGTGCACTAGGGCTTGTTTTTGGTGGGACAAGTTGTACTCTCTAAGGGCTCATGCACATAAACGTATTATTTTTCAGTGTCCGTCAGGACAATCTATAGTCTTTACTGTCATAAAAAAGCAGAGATCCAGCACCCATGTAGATCTTTTCGGTCCGGTCTTAATTTCACCAAAATATCATGAACACATCCAGTGGCACCTTCTCCCACTCACACACGATTTACGAGTTTCGAACACTTCTGTTCTTAATCATAATAATAATTTATGACTTTTTGATCATTTTTTATTCCATTTTGTTTGGGAGGTAAAGCAAGAAAAAAAACTGCTAATCGGACACGTTTTTTTTTCATTCCGCATTCAGCATATAGGATAAATACATTTATATTTTTATAGTTCAGACATTTTGGGACATGACGATTCCTGTGATCTTTATTTCTTTTATTGTTTATTTATTTTTAATTTTTGATATCGGGAAACAAGGGTGTTTTTTAATAATGAATTACAATTGCATGTTTGGGAGATGTGTTGTGTTTCTATGGAAGCCCTGTAACAAGCAGGGACTCCAAAAGAACGTAGCTATGGCAGGCCTTGGATCCGTCAGAGAGCCCAAGGCTGCCACAGCAACCAAATGGCTCCTTTGATTTCAATGCGATGGAAACATTCAGGCCCTAGGAGTGCAGTGCTCCTAGGGTTTCACTGCTCAGATGCCGTGGTCACAATAGACCACAGCATCTGAGGGGTAAAGATCTGTGATCGGTGATACCACCGATCATGAACCTTGCCCGAAGGTTTTGAGCGGGCACCAAGTTTAAACCTCGGACTATTGCCATACATTTAAGGTAATCTTCCTTAAAGGGGTTGTCTCACTTTATCTTGTAATGAAAGTTAATATATGCCACTTACTAATGTATTGTAATTGTCCATATTGCTTCCTTTGCTGGCTTGAGTCATTTTCCCATCACATTATACACAGCTCGTTTCTATGGTTATGACCACCCTGCAATCCATCAGGGGTGGTCGTGCTTGCATATTATAGCAAGCTAAGCTCTGGCCTCTCTTGTGGCAGGGACAGTGGGAGCGCACATAGGCTACCACTTTTTCCTATAGTGTGGAAGTGTGCATGATTGCAGGGTGGTCATAACCATGGAAACGAGCAGTGTATAATGCAATGGAACAATTAATCCAGCCAGCAAAGGAAGCAATATGGAAAATCACAATACATTAGTAAGTGCCTTGTATTAACTTCCTCTACATAATAAATGCTATTTGCTGAAGTGACACAACCCTTTTAAGGTGCTAATCTTGATGATGACAGCATTCATGGCAACTAATATTGCTGCATTTCTGAGACTACTGCTACATCATAATGGGAACATGGGGGAAGTTTTAGTCTGAAATTCTCCTAAGGGCTAATGCAAATTGCTGATCAGCAAAAGACAGATACCGGCATTCTGCGTATTGTGGAATAGAACATACGGCCCCTATAGAACAGTCCTATCCTTGTCTGTAATGTGGACAATAATAGGACATTGCGGAGCGGTAATGCGGACATACCAACACGGCATGCACGCATTCCCCATTGAAGTGAATGGTTCTGCATACTGGCCACAAAAAAAACTGAATGGAGACAGAAAAAGATACATTTCTGTGCATGAGCCCTTACACTGTGCTGTAATCATCATAGTACAATTAAATGGACTGGGTGTGTAACATCCCAGATTGGTGTTACCACTCCTGCACCCTGCTACTGCCTTTAATGGTCTCACACAGTGTCATCTTATGTATTTTTGACCAGGTCCTCCATATTGTGCATTAATAATCTTGTTATGCAACTGTCATGTTCATGTAATATGCCTGGTTCACTAGCAGGTGGCAGCAAACACGGTAGAGCTGTACTTAGATAGAATGGAAATTACCATTCCATTCTAACCTCCCTCTGGAGAGAAGTGGGCTAGTCCTACTTCCTGCAGGAAGGGTGGGGACCAGTTAGTTCCAGTCTAGTTTACTCTCTGCAAGGGGAAGGGTGTGCAAGTGCACGTCTCTGCTGAACGTGCCCATGCCAGCCAGAGCACCTTTAGCTTTGCTGGCCATAGAGGCCAAAGCTTGAAGCCTCAGGAGCCAGGAGGAAAGTTCCCTGGCATAACCTAGAGTCAGAGTAAAGAGAGAAAGTGCAGCATCATGAAGAAAGCAAAGATACTATTTAAGCTTGTCAGTACAGCAGAGTCAAAGAGAAAGAGAGCAGAATTAAGTTTGCCTGCCAGTTATATGCTAAAGCCTGCTGGAACCAAGACAAAGCCCTAAAACAGTTTTGGAAAACAGTTTATTCAAGTTAGGCCTCATGCACACGACCGTTGTGTGCATCCGTGGCCGTTGTGCCGTTTTCCGTTTTTTTTCACGGACCCATTGACTTTCAATGGGTCCGTGGAAAAATCGGAAAATGCACCGTTTGGCAGCCGCATCCGTGAGCCGTGTTTCCTGGCCGTGAAAAAAATATGACCTGTCCTATTTTTTTCACGGCCAACGGTTCACGGGCCCATTCAAGTCAATGGGTCCGTGAAAGAACACGGATGCACACAAGATTGGCATCCGTGTCCGTGATCCGTGGCCGTAGGTTTTAGTTTCATACAGACGGATCCGAAGATCCGTCTGCATAAAAGCTTTTTCAGAGCTGAGTTTTCACTTCGTGAAAACTCAGATCCGACAGTATATTCTAACACAGAGGCGTTCCCATGGTGATGGGACGCTTCTAGTTAGAATACACTACAAACTGTGTACAAGACTGCCCCCTGCTGCCTGGCAGCACCCGATCTCTTACAGGGGGATATGATAGTACAATTAACCCCATCATATCCCCCTGTAAGAGATCAGGGCTGCCAGGCAGCAGGGGGCAGACCCCCCCCTCAGACCCCCCCCCCTCCCCAGTTTGAATATCATTGTGCGGCCCCCCCCTCCCCTGTTGTTAACTCGTTGGTGGCCAGTGTGCGCACCCCCCTCCCTCCCTCCCTCTATTGTTTTAATACATTGGGGCCAGTGTGCGCGCGCCCCCCCAAACCCCCCTCCCTCCCTCTATTGTTTTAATACATTGGGGCCAGTGTGCGCACCCCCCCAACCCCCCCCCCCCCCCCCCCTCCCTCCCTCTATTGTAATCATCATCGGTGGCAGCGGAGTAGAAGATTTTCATACTTACCTGGCTGCTGGCTGCTGCGATGTCTGCGTCCGGCCGGGAGCTCCTCCTACTGGTAAGTGACAGCAATGCGCCGCACAGACCTGTCACTTACCAGTAGGAGGAGCTCCCGGCCGGACACAGAGATCGCAGCAGCCAGCAGCCAGGTAAGTATGAATCTTCTACTCCGCTGCCACCGATGATGGGGGGGGGGGGGGCACACTGGCCCCAATGCTATTATTACAATAGAGGGAGGGAGGGGGGGGGGGTTGGGGGGGCGCGCACTGGCCACCAACGAGTTAACAACAGGGGAGGGGGGGCCCACTGGCCACCAATGAGTTAAAAACAGGGGGGGGGGGGGGTCTGCCCCCTGCTGCCTGGCAGCACCTGCCAGGCAGCAGGGGACAGTCATGTACACAGTTTTTTTGTATATTCTAACCTGAAGCGTCTCCATCACCATGGAAACGCCTCTGTGTTAGAATATACTGTCGGAAATGAGTTTCACGATGTAGCTCATATCCGACAGTATATTCTAACATAGAGGCGTTCCCATGGTGATGGGGACGCTACAAGTTAAAATATACCATCGGATTGGAGAAAACTCCAATCCGATGGTATAACAGAACTCCAGACTTTACATTGAAAGTCAATGGGGACGGATCCGTTTGAAATGGCACCATATTGTGTCAACATCAAACGGATCCGTCCCCATTGACTTGCATTGTAATTCAGGACGGATCCGTTTGGCTCCGCACGGCCAGGCGGACACCAAAATGACTTTTTTTTCATGTCCGTGGATCCTCCAAAAATCAAGGAAGACCCACGGACGAAAAAACGGTCACGGATCACGGACCCACGGACCCCGTTTTTGCGGGCCGTGAAAAAAAACGGTCGTGTGCATGAGGCCTAAAGCTGTTGTAAACTTCATCTCAGGTCAAGTTCTTTCCAATCACTCAATTATTCCCCCTTTTTTATTGCTTCAGAGCCAAAGCCTGGCGTCCAGCAGTATCCAGGAAGGAGCACCATGACACAAAAAGAGACATTTAGGCCGCACTACACCAATCGGCATTTACTAAACCTAGACGCGTTATAGGAGGGCCCTGGGGGAATGTGCCCCTTGCAGGTGCAGCTGGCGAAGTCACTCTCCTTCTTCTGTCCACCTACTTAGTTTTGAAGCTTAGGATCAAATGAGTAGATAAGGGGAAACAGGATTTTTATAAACCAAACCTAGACAAAATAAACGCCGAATCACTGAGGTACTAAAATCCCATCATAACCTATTAAAGGGGTATTTGCATAGAGTGACCCCATATCGCTAGAATAGGCCATCATTTTATAATCGCGGCTTCCTGAATAGTGCTGAAATGATTCATCGATGTAATTGATTCAAAAAAATCCTCTTACTGGGAGCAGCCAAAGTGCAGGGTGGGTGGCTTCTCTCCACGTTCCAGCCCGGGTCTTGGTTTGAGCTATATAAGCACTGTCAGGTGGAAGGAATTTACTCCTCTCTGACAGTGAAGCACTGTCAGCCTCTGTGTTGGGACCTGGGAGTTTGGGCCTGGGTAAAGGCCTGCTACCTTGTTGGCATGAGAGCAGGTTGTTTCTGCTATGTCCAAAGACATCTGCATTGCTGCATGGTGTGAACAAACACCAGACTAAAGGTGACTGTTTTACTTGAAACTGACTTTTTGTTTTGCTTATCCATATGTGTGAATAAACACCGAACTGTTTAAGTTAAAGACGTTGTCATTGCCTCTATACTCCGTCCGCAAGCCTGTCTACCAGAGCAAATCCCCACAATTGGTGTCGGATGTGGGCAAACGCAGTGAGGCAGGCCTGAAGGCCGAAAAGTTTATGTTTTCCCCGGCACAAGTGCATGTCCTACATTAAGCTGGCAAGGTTACAAGCCGTGTCCCCTGACAAAATAGAGGCGGTCGTGAAGGCCCTCGTGGAGGCTAACAAGCAGCAGCGGGAGGCTAACAAGCAGCAGCAGGAAACTAACCAGCTGCTATTGCAACATGTGATGGAATTGCAAGCGGCAGGAGCATCCCTGAACGGCCACAATGCCTGGAAAGCTGTCCGTGCGGCGATCCCTAAGATGACACCCTTAGATGACGTCGAGACCTATCTGGCTGTGTTCAAATAGGTGGTTGTGAGGGAAAAGTTACCCGAGACCAGTGGGCTGAGGTCGTCGCTCCGTTCCTGGCGTCTGGACCCCAGCAAGTTTTTTCGATCCCAATGATCAAGCGGCCGACTACCTGACCGTAAAAGGTGAGATCCTGGCGAGACTAGGGGGTGAATGTGTTGGTCCGGGCCCAGCGAGTGCATCAGTGGGAATTTAACCCGGTTGAACCCGCCAGACCGCAGTATTATAAACTGTTACACCGTTTGCTAAAATGGCTGCAGCCTGACATACTGACCCCCACTGCTATGCTGGACCATCTCTTGATGGATGTGTTCTGGAGGGCTTTGCCGTACCCCCTCCAGCACTGGATCGGCCAGATGTCTCCAGGTAATGCCTTGGAGATGGTCGACCTGGTGGAGCGCTATGAGGCCACCAGAAATCTACAGGGGGGTTCTTTTGGGAGGGGGCCAGTAAAACCCCGGAAATCTCCACCCCAGACCCGGCGGCCGGTGCCAGCCAAACCCGCCCGGGACGTACCCCCTGTAGACCCAGCCCCGGAGGTCTGCTGGCGATGTCAGGAGCCTGGACACATAAGGGCCGACTGTCCCCATCGGGGTGAACCCAGGGACACCAACTATGGCTGCCGCTACTCATTATATGCAAGGAAGGTGTGTGCCACAGGAACCTCCAAGACTATAGACAATAGCCACCTGTGCCAGATAGAAGTGGGGGACACTCTGGCGGTGGCTCTGCTGGATTCAGGGAGCCTGGTGTCCCTGGTAAGATCTGCCCTGGTACTGCCCGCCGAGTATACTGGCCGAAAGGTCGGCGTAGTGTGTATTCATGGAGACTTAAAGGACTATACCACCGCCCTGGTCTCTCTATCAATGGTGGCCGGCAGGTGGACTCATGAGGTGGCTGTTGCCACAAAATTACAATATGAACTCATAATTGGGAGAGACTTCCCCGGTTTCCTGGCACTGTGTCCGGATACGAAGGTTACCAATACCCGGGAGACAGATGTAACCCTAGCAGAATGGCCCAGCTCTGGGGGGAGACCAGAACCCTGGGGACCTGAGTCCGAAGAGCCAGCAGTAGGGGTGAGCGCCACTTCGGTGGAAGAGGGGGAGACAACCCTGCTAAGTGTGATGGTGGGAGACGTGGAGGACTTGCCGCTAGGTCCAGAGTTGGCAGACCTCAATGTTTCCGGAGATAATTTTGATACAGCACCAGGACCCGACTCTATCCTGAGCCTGGGAGAATGTGGTAGTAGTTGAGGTTGAGCCGCAACAACCGGGGGCCGAGTCTATGTTTCCCCGTTTTGTGGTTCAACAAGAGATGCTGTACCGGGTAAATCAACTATGGTGTGAGCATATTGAACAGCTGGTGGTGCCCAAGGCGTATCGCAAGCTCGTGTTGGAGTTAGCCCACCAACATGTTCTTGGGGAACACCTGGGCCAGCAGAAAATGCAGGACCGAATTCTACAGCGATTCTACTGGCCCAGTGTGTTCAGAGAGGTGGAAGAGTATTGCAAGTCTTGCCCAACCTGCCAGATAACCAGGCCCCAGCCACATTTCCGTAGTCCTCTGGTCCCTCTCCCGATTATTCAGGTTCCATTCGAGCAGATCGCTATGGATCTCATAGGTCCAGTACTGAAGTCCGCTAGAGGGCACCAACACATCTTGGTCATCCTCAACTACGTCACTCGGTACCCGGAGGCCGTGCCACTGCGTCATACATCCTCCAAACTCATAGCTGAGGAGTTAATGGAGATGTTTTCTTGAGTGGGTCTGCCTAAGGAGCCCGTTTATGTCCAAGGTCATGAGGGAACTCTGTAAGTTGCTCCACACTAAACAGTTACGGATGTCCGTGTATCATCCGCAAACGGATGGCCTGGTAGAGAGGTTTAATCAAACATTTAAAAATATGTTAAAAAGAGAGGTTTCTAAGGATGGGAGGGACTGAGACCTTCTTCTGCCCTTTCTTATCTTCGCAGTGCGAGAAGTGCCCTTCGAACTGCTATACGGCAGACACCTCGCGGTCTGTTGGATGTGGCCAAAGAGGCGTGGGAACAACAACCCACAGTGCACAAAAGTGACGGATGGAAACAGTGTTACCTCTGGTTAGGGAGCATATGGAGGCAGCACAGCGAGCCCAGAGTAGGGTCTATAATCGGCAGGCTCGGGTCCGGAACTTTAACCCGGGCGATCGGGTGTTGGTTCTAGTACCGACTGTAGACAGTAAGTTCCTAGCTAGTTGGCAGGGGCCCTACAAGCTACTTCGAAAAATTGGAGAGGTACACCATCCAGGGAGGCAAAAGCCAGAGCAGGTGTATCATGTGAATCTGCTCAAACCATGGAGAGATAGAGAAACCTGTATGGAAGACAGCCCCCGACCAGGGTTCTTAGGGGAAGCGGTTTCGGCCCCTCTGTCTGTAGCAAGTGAAGTGGCTGCCACAGTGAAAATTGCTGACAGCCTCTCCTCTAAACAGGCTCAGGAAGCCAGGGATGTATTCTCTGACCTCCCTGGACGCATGTCCATAATCCGGCATGACATTACTGAGCCTCAAGGCAAATGTTAAAACCGTACTAGGTACCCGAGGCTCGGCAACAAGCCATAGCGGAGGAAGTGCAACTAATGCTCCAGCTAGGTGTCATCGAGGAGTCAAAAAGTGAATGGGCCAGTCCGATAGTCTTAATACCCAAGCCAGATGGGACATAAAACGGAGTGTGGTGGATAGATGTCGGTATTATTGGAATAGTGATGTTGGGTGGTCTAGTCTCTGCTTGTAATTAATCCTATTATTTTTATTGGGGAACAGGAGGGAAGTATAGGGTTTACCTTAGGGGCGCCAACAGCAAGGGGCAACAGGCAGAAGATGGCTGGGTGGCTATAGGAGGAAACTACTCACCAGCAGCAGCAGGTAGTCCTGGAGCAGGACCTGAACCAGCAGGTGGTGGCATACTTGGACAGCATCCTGTTAACCCACATTGAAGATCCGCTGGACTACTGGGCAGTCAAACTGGATTTGTGGCCGCAAATAGCAGAGTTTGCCCTGGAAAAGCTGTCCTGCCAAGCCAGTAGTGTGGCATCAGAGCGGGTGTTTAGTGTGGAGGGGGCCATAGTTACCCCAAGGGCAACTCGCCTGTCCACCCAAAATGTGGAGAGACTGACCTTTGTTAAGATGAATCAAGCGTGGATCAGCCAGGATTTCCACCCACCATTTCCTGATGCATCAGACTAGATCATCCATGGTGCCACACCAACACTTTGACAAAGAGATTGGTTTCTTCTGGCTACTTGCCTCTGCTACTAATCTGATGCTGCCACCCGCCTGATGCCACACATCTGTTGCCAAGTGCTCCTTCTTTTACCCACCTTAGTAAGCGGGTACTGGTATTGCCACCCACCGCCCCACTCTGTCACCGGGTCACTTTGTGGTCTCCTGATGCAGCTGCTGCTGCCATCTCCATACTATGTCGCCTTGCCACTCTGTGGTATCCTGATGCTGCTGCCATCTCCACATTATGTCACCTTGCCACTCTGTGGTATCCTAATGCTGCTGCTCTTGCTACTGCCATATCCACACTATGTCACCTTTCCACTCCATGGTATCCTGCTGCTGCTGCCATCTCTACACTATGTCACCTTGCCACTCTGTGGTATCCTGATGCTGCCATCTCCACACTATGTCACCTTGCCACTCTGTGGTATCCTGATGCCGCTGCTGCCAGATCCACACAGCTGACAGGTGGGTGCACGTTTACGGTGTCCTGCCTCATGCCTGCTTCCACCTGATACTCCCCACACTGGGCCTGATGAAGGGCTGCATATAGCCCGAAATGTTGCCTGAAATTATGTCCAGCTGAATAAAATCATTAATTACTTCACCTTCAACTCTGGAGAGCTGTCAATTTGTATATATAAGGACGAAATAGTTCCTGAGGTTGAGATGGGGACCAATCTAGACAAGCACCCTGTGAAAACCAGTGATATTTAAGTGCTGTGATCATTTGAATCTCAACGCCATATGCACACTATGTCACCTTGCCACTCTGTGGTATCCTGATTGCTGCTGCTGCTATCTCCACAATATGTCACCTTGCCACTCTGTGATATCCTTTTGCTGCTGCTGCTACTGCCATCTCCACACTGTCACCTTGCCACTCTGTGGCCTCCTCCTGATGCTGCTGCCACCTCCAAACTGTGTCATTGGGCCACTCTGTGGTCTCCTCGTGCTGTCGCCACCTCCAGACTCGGTCACTGTGCCACTCGGCGGCATCCTCATACTGCTGTCACCTCCAGACTCTGTCATTGTGCCACTCGGTGGCCTCCTCTCGATGCTGCCGCCACCTCTACACTCTTTCATTGGGCCACTCTGTGGTCTTCTCATGCTGCCGCCACCTCCAGACTCTGTCTTTCGGCCACTCAGTGGCCTCCTCATACTGCTGCCAACTCCAGACTTGGTCATTGTGCCACTCGGTGGCCTCCTCAGACTGCTGCCAACTCCAGGCTCTGTCATTGTGCCACTTTGTGGCCTCTCCCTGATGCTGCTGCTGCCGCCACCTCCAGACTCTGTAATTGTGGCACTCTGTGGCCTCCTTATACTGCTGCCAACTCCAGACTGTCATTGTGCCACTCGGTGGCCTCCTCATACTGCTGCCAACTCCAGACTTGGTCATTGTGCTACTCAGTGGCCTCCTCATACTGCTTCCACCTCCACACTCTGTCATTGTGCCACTCTGTGGCCTCCTCCTGTTGCTGCTGCTGCCACAACCTCCACACTCTTTCATTGGGACACTCTGTGGTCTTCTCATGCTGCCACTACCTCCAGACTCTGTCATTGTGCCACTCGGTGGCCTCCTCATACTGCTGCCAACTCCAGACTTGGTCATTGTGCCACTCGGTGGCCTCCTCATACTGCTGCCAACTCCAGACTCGGTCATTGTGCCACTTGGTGTCCTCCTCATACTGCTGCCAACTCCAGACTCTGTCCTTGTGCCACTCAGTGGCCTTCTCCTGATGCTGCCACCTCCAGACTCTGTCATTGGGCCACTCTGTGGTCTCCTCATGCTGCTTCCACCTCACTATGTCATAGGTCCACTCCGTGGACTTCTCATGCTGTTTTAATCCTCCCCACTTCATGACTGGGCCACTATTTTGCCTTTCGGCCTGACTGACATCATGAATTATTTGACCTTTCTTCTGATTTGTCAGAAGGTCAGAATTAATTTTTTCATGTAATTCACCGCAAATATTTTGGATCGAACCAAATTTTTCCTGAAAATTCGGCAAACCAGCAAATCAAATTTTTGAAAAATGAGCTCATCTCTAATGTCACCCATTAAACTAACAGACAAACTAACTATATTCATTTCCCTGTCACGGATGCATTGCAGGTGTACCTCACACAAAAAATGGGTATATGTCATCCACCGAACTAACGTATTAACTATTCTATTTTTGTGTCAGAGGTACAAATATGGTGCATTGCACCCACAAAAAGATTGCTATAGGTCACCCACAGAATAAATAGTCAGATGAGATTCCTAACACTCTCCCTCACTTTAGCTGCCTGCTTCCTGTCCCTGCACTACTCAGAGCTGGTGGGCGGTGCTACACGTGATCCAGCTGGTATAGAGGCTGGGTCACATGATGCATCGGCCAATCACAGCCTTACCATTACAAGGCATAGCTGTGATTGCTTCTAAGTGCCCACAGCTTAAAAGCTTGTTGATTGGCTGCCGTGAAGCCTTTAAACAAGCTTTATTAAATGCCCGAACACTGAACTCGAACTTTTGCTGCAAAGTTCGGGTTAGAGTCCGGGTACCCGAACTTGCAAAGTTCGGTACGGACATGAACTTTGCAGTTTGAGTTCGCTCAACACTATTCATAATGCTGTTAGATCCTGTCAGAGAAGCGAGGCCAGAACAGGACCTCACACCGACACACACTGTGAGTTTATCGAATTGAACTCGCTCATGTGTTCCCGGCCTTAAGGCATGGCATCTGGGTCAGCGTAGGACTAATTGGCATGTGATTTCCAAATCTGGCATTTGTCCTTGTGTAAAAAGCAAGCCAGATGATTTCCACTAAATTACATCATCCCTGTTTCAAATATACCTTCATTGTGACCTCCGTCAGGATCAAACTAGCATAGTCTATCATCAAAAATGCATCAATATTTTTGCATTTGCTTTACAGATTATCTACAGCACGATTTCTTTTACCTACTGCTCATATGTAATGAATGCTGCCATTTTATCACATTAAAAAGCGGTTTTACGGGATTGTGCACCTTTGGGCAGACCTGCGAAGAGAAGCATACTTACCTGCTCCCTGGCGCTGGCTCCCTGCTCCTTCTTTCTCTGGCCTTAGCTGCTCCGCTGCACTCCCAAGATGTAAACTGTTGTTTTGATGCTGCTGCAGCCAATCGCTGGCCACAGCGGTAACCTGGTGCTTTTGTGTCAAATTGCTCCATCAAATGGTCACATGATGCAAGAGGAGCAGGCCACCGCTGCGACCAACTATTGTCTGCACCAGCGTCAAAGCGGAAGTTTACATCCTGGGAGTGCAGCAGCCAGAAGGTGTAAAAAGGGCACAGTCCAGGTACAAATGAAACTAGTTGTTCAGGAAATACAATGGGGGCATATCGCTAGGATATGCCCCCATTGTCTTACAGGTGCGGGTCCCACCACTGGGGCCTGCACCTATATCGAGAACGTAGCCCCAAAAGTGAAGGAGGGCGCACTGCGCATGCGCAGCCGCACTCTATTTATTTTCTATGGGGCTGACGAAAATAGCCGAGTGCTGGCTCGGCTATTTCCGTTGAGCCCATAGAAGTGAACAGGAGCAGTGGCCGGTCATGCGCAGTGCGCTCCTATTCACTTCTATGGGGAGTCAGCTT
Organism: Bufo gargarizans; assembly: GCF_014858855.1. Lineage (NCBI taxonomy): Eukaryota > Metazoa > Chordata > Amphibia > Anura > Bufonidae > Bufo > Bufo gargarizans. Next base: position 33,899,933 of record NC_058089.1, read on the forward strand.
GGTAGTGGCCGGAGTCCTTCAGCCAACACCTTGCGGGGCTGCATTCTCGATATAAGTGCGGGTCCCCATTGTCTATGATAAGACAACACCTTTAATACTCCTGGTTCATCCCTTGTAGGTTGCAAGGTGGTGGCTGGCTACTCCCCTAGGTCGAGGCATGTATAATGAGAGTTCAGACAGATATGGAGCAAAGTCCATGTACTCCATCTTCTCAGGCTCAAAATAGCTTCCTAGACTATTAGATCTCTGCATGATCTACAGAGATAGAGAGGAAGATAAAGAAGAACTTGGAATCTGCATGACCAAACATAAAATATAGGAGTCAGCATTGTAACCTGCTACCACAGACATTCAGGACTTTGCTGCTGAGGGACACCATTAAGAAACCTTTCACACTTGGACATGTCCTGGCCAGAGGTATTTTCAAAACCCTGTATCCCACAGTGGACATTATAGCCATTATTGCTAAAGTACTGTTGTCAGCCATAGATTCTACTGAAACATTAGTAAGATACTATACAAAGAAGGACATAACTGCCATCCCTGCCTAAATCCATACATCTGGGAGAGAATTTCACTGTGTACAGTTGAAACTGTGTCTCTCATTTTGCACTTGAGTACAGAGATAAATGTATTCTTTATTCTACCTCTGGCCTGGTGTTCTGACCCCTACACCATACACTAGCTATTGCACTCCACATGCCCTGCCTTGCCCCCAACATCATGGACACTTAACATCATGGGTACCCTAACTACCATCAGGTAGGGGCCCCAGAACCAAGGAGTGCCCCGAGGAAAGAAAGGGTGCACCCTCCTTTCACTGCATGGCCCTAGGTAGCAAGGTTGTGAGGAAAGCCACCATGATTGACTGATTTTATAGCAAGAACCACTACCACCCCTATCTTCTGCTCCAGCTCCTTCTGGGCTCACTGCACATATCCCTTTGCTGATGTGCAGTAGTTGAAAAGACTATTCCATCATGTTCAGAGAACTGCATTGGCTGCTTCTGGTGCAGTAAAGTGGTGACTCATAGGAGAGCACAGAGAGACCTTCTGTTCAGACATGTAACTGGCAGGTATCTGCTTAGCTAAAGCTTCAGTAAGCTGGTAAAGCACCTATAATGGTAATTTGCCAATTTTGCTTCCTTTTGGAAGCAGGTAAAAATGCCCCCATTTTCCTTTTACAGTGAACGTCTAAAATCATGGCTATCAATTAGTTATCCCTGTAAGCACTGAAGAATGCAGCTTGCCATGCTCTCCAGAGTGCCTAAGGACTTCTTGAAGGCCTTCTGTGGTACATGGTTTGTGTAATTCCCATACTCTGCAGCTGCTGCTCTGCTGTTTCCATAACTCTGCCTCCTCTAGCAAGTGCTTAGTCCTGTCTCGGCCATGTAAAAGCAATATGATAATTATTGTGATAATTCTTGTCTAGTGAGTGCTAGTTAATTCATGCAAAATAGTGTCCATCTCTATAGTTGTAGATGGAGCACACTGAGGAAAATACAATGAAAATACAAATGAAAAATGTTCTGTGCTGCTCCACATGGACAGAAGTAAAGAATGAAGAGGGACTGTACTTATGTAACCAATGTCCCCAACAGGACTCAGCCTCTAACATATCTAAAGTGAGAACTTGAGGAGCCAGTGCAGAGGATAGGAGTGGTAGTGACCCTGATCAAGTGTTGTGTCACAGTACTCCCTCAGACCGTTGCTCCCTAGGGATTGGTGCAGTAGAAAGGTAGTTCCCGAAGAATGAGGCCAGAAGTAAATGTAGAACAGTCTTTTTACAGTCTTTGTATCTGTTCCCTGTCTGTCTTCTCAAGGATTCACTTGAGGCACAATCAAGTTGATCTCTCTGGAAAACCTCTAACAGGAGCAGGAGCTCTGTCGTGTGCTTCCTCTCCAATCAGTATCCAGATAGGAACTCCCTATCCTGGCAGGAAGTAGCAGAATCAGCCTACTCCTACCAAGAAGGGAAGAACAGGATGGTTAGCACTGGTTCTTGCCAACTTTTGCCAACCATTATTTACTTGTAGATATAGGCAAATATAAGAAATAAAACAATACATAAATATGCAATACAAAACAATATATACACAGCAATTGTAGATACCCCAGGTCTGGAGACCTGCATATCTATTTCACAATCCCCAGAAAGAAGAAACTTCTCAAGACTCGAGTTGGTTCCAAGCCATGATCAAGAGATTAGCAGACTTGGCTTTATTCATGCCCGTTTAACTTTGCTGTATTTGCTTCTGTGTATGTACAATAAAAGGATTGATGGAAACGTGAAACATACACGCGAGGTGCTTATCCATTGGAGGCTCAGGCTGTCCTTATACCTATCTGGAAGTTTAATTATCCTTGACAATGGCAGGGCAAGGGCTGTTTGTTTATATTTTTTACTCTGCTAAGCAGAAGCTTCCGCCTAACAGTGTTGCTGGTTACGCCACTGACACTGATGGGCAGGCTTTGGCGCTGCCCTAGCCCTTTTTTGAGGACCATATCTGGAACCATTCATTTCAATGTGTCCGCAAAAAAAACTGAAGTTACTCCGTGTGCATTTGGTGTCCGTATGTCCATTCCGCCATAAAATGGAACATGTTTTAGTATTGTCCACTTTACGGACAAGGATAGGACAGTTCTATTTAGGGTCCAGCTGTTCCATTCCGCAAAATACGTAATGCACACGGATGTCATCCGTATTTTTTGCAGATCCGTGTTTGCAGACTGCAAAATACATACGGTCGTGTGCATGCACCCTAATGCAGTGAGTGTAAGTTCATTCAAATATATTGAATATTGAAATTCTATTTCTATTGCATTTATAGAAACCTATGCAGTTTGTTTGTAGCATTTAAGGGAACTTGTCAGGTCCTGATTTCCACAGTCTGACACCCGCCTATGTGCACATGTGGACCTTTTTTAAGAAGCTACATGTTTAACTTCGAAGCACATAGTCAGAAAGGAGTCCACTGCCCGCATAAGATGAGGGCTTCCCTCGCACTCCAGTTTTTTACTTTGCATGGTATTTCTTAGATATTTTATTTTTAAATACAATAAGTGACTGCTTGTATTGTATTGTATTGTATTTGTTGCTTTAGAACACTGGGACCCTGACCTCAAATCAGAGCAAGGACGACATCTACATGGAGATTATGGGGGTCATTTATTAAGGGACTTGCGACTATTTTAGTCATAAATATAGTCGCAAATCCCTCTTTAATGTCTGTGCGACAATATTTTGTCGCATGGCCGGTTTTATGCTGTGTTCAGCAGTTGGGCGGGTTAAGGGCGGAGTGTGGGCCATGACGAGGCCGTGCCGGGGCCATCCCCGGCAAATTTACTAACAGCTATCCCTGGAAACGGGCATCAGTGCAGGCAAAAATCAGACATGGGCCTAGTGTAGTTTTCTCTCCAGGCGCATGGACGGCCTTAGGGTGCATTCACATGACCACATTTTGCTGAACCGTAAAACACGGATATTGGCCAAGTGTGTTTGGCATTTTGTGGACCGCACATGTCCGGCACTATGGTAGAAATGCCTATTCTTGTACGCGATTGCGGGGCTGTAGAACGGAAGTACGGATACGGATAATGTTTACACTGCCTGGCCCAGTCGATCAAAGTGGAGAGGTTGCAGCAGTTACAGAGAAAGCAGAGCCTCCAGGTGTAATGACAACACCCCCGTTGCTCCTAGAGGCTCATTTGCATATATTAAAACATCATATTTCTCAGCAATGCGGACACATATGAACATGGGACCAACACAGATGTCTTCAGCTGCCAAGGTACAAAGCTGCTGACAGATGCCCTTTAATAATTTTATGTTTCAGTTATTGTTATTTTGCCTAAGATAAATGATAATAGTGTGGTATCGTTGTAACCGTACTGACCTGGAGAATGAAGATAACAGGTCAATTTTACTGCATAGTATACTGTGTAAAAAAATAAAAATAAAAAACCCTTTATCAGAATTTGGAAATTTTTCCCCGCTTCCTACTACATGGTATGCAACCGTAAATGGTGCTATTAGAAAGTACAACCTGTCCCGCAAAAAATAAGCCCTTTTCATGTGAATGAAAAAATAAAAAAGTTAGGACTATGGGAAGGCGGTGAGTGAAAAATGAAAACGCAAAAATGGAAAATCTCAGGGTCCTTAAAGGGTTAAGCGGCCTTCCAGTCACAGATGTATCATCTCAAATTGCAAGCTGCAGGGCCCCCCCAGACCTGACTTATATGGAAAGTCTATCTTTGGAAAACCCTTTTGATATACTCTGTCTGGGTTTGAAAATGCAAGATGGATTTTAGAAAAAAATATAAAATATCTGGCAAAGTACCAGCTTTGTTATTTTCAGTTTCGATTCCTGCTGATGAAACCTTGCCATTAGTGCATTCATTATTCATGGAACTTCCTGATTCTTTCCTCTCCACATTCTTGTGTCTGCTGATGAAACTCTCCACACATAATCTCTGCTCGTTCACAGACGCCCACAGTTTCTTTTAACCTGCTGATAGCGTTTGTTTTATTTATTGACTTTTCTATCAATATGTGCAGGATTAAGGCTCCCTTTTATGCCAAACTACAACCACAAACATTTAAGGAGTATTGCACAGCCTGCCCCATGTAAATAAGCAAATCATGTAACCATGGGGCCCCATAGTAAAACTTATAATGGAGCCCCACTCCTCCATGGCCACTCCTCACCAGCAAATTCAGACCACGGAAGGTGCTTTCACACAGAGATAATGCACACCGTGATGTCACAGTGGAGGAAAAATGCACACCGTGATGTCACAGGACAGGGGCATGGTGGTTTCAAAATAGTAGAATAATGTACAGAGTGAAATTAAAAATTCACAGAAGTTTCACAAAACTTTTGATGTGTCACGGAGACCCCTACCGATTGCTAGAACGAAGAGACAGAAGGACTTGCATAGCGCACTCTCTGTCCACCCTGCAGGAGATGGAATTGAAACGGACTCACTGGGGGGCATTTACTAAGCTTCTTACACCGGTCTTACTTGTCCCCCTGCACTGTCCTAGTATACGGCTAATTTATCACAAGGCGTGCCAGCCAGGGAGTTTTTCATCTACTTTCCACCTAATTCCACATGAAAAAGTAGTAAACTTGCAACACCCTTGACACACCCCATCCTGCGCATCTGTCGTACTTGTCGTAAAAACACCTGTGCAAAAAAATATCGTCACACAGACAAAATAGTAACAAAAATGCCCATTGACGCTCGTTAATAAATGACCTCCAATGCCATAGACTTTCTATTGAACCGGTCTCCGGGAGTGAAGGGGGAGAGAGCATGATAAAAACTTTGATATGTCGCTATGACACATCAAAAGATTTTTCAAAGCTCAGTGACCCTTTAAATCAATGGACTAATTGGCAAAGTGATGTCATAGTACAGGGATGACGCTCACAGTAATGTTACAGTAGAGGGAGAGCGGATACATTGATGCCATAATAGTGGAATAATGCACATAGTGAAGTTGTATATTGACGGCAGGTTTAATGCATTTATGATGTCACAGCGCAGAAATAGTGAAAAAACGCTGCAGAGAATTGATAACGCACACAACAGGGGTAGCCATGGGGCTCTACAGTAAGGGCTCATGCACACGACCATTGGGTGTTTTGCGGTCCGCAAATTATGTATTTGCAAAACTCAGATACCGGCCGGTGTGCATTCTGGATTTTGTCGAACGGAAGGGTCGGCCCCTAATAGAACAGTCCTATCCTTGTCCGTAATGTGCTGTTTTTTGCGGAGCAGCCATGCGGACATACGGACACGGAAGGCACACAGAGTCAATTCAGTTTTTTTGCGGCCCCGTAGAAGTGTATAGTCTCGCATACGGGCCGCAAAAAAATTTAATGGACGCTTGAAAAAAAAAATTTGTGTGCATGAGCCCGAAGACTTAAAGGAGTTTTCCAGCTTTATTTCACTTTTTAATTATGCCTTAGAATGTGCGCCACCTAAAATAAGAAATCCACTCACCTGCTCCCTGCAGCTTGGGTCAAGCGCTGGGGGCCTGTTCGATGACGCTTTCGGTCTGCGGCTTGTAAATTTCCACATGGGGTCATATGCACTGCTGCAGCCATTTACTGGCGTCATCGGTGACATGGGCCCAAGCGGAACAGGACCCAGAGGTGACGGTGGGAAGCAGATTTGTTATTTTAGGTGGAGCACATTTTGGAGGCATTATTAAAAAGTGAGACAAAGCTGAAAAGCGCCTTTCAAAAGGGATCTGTCAGCAGGGTTAACGCAATCAATCAGGCATAATGCTTTATAGAAATGCCCCAGCTGATTAAAACCATACCTTTGTTCCCTAATATGCTGCAGTGTTTTACATGATATGCAAATTAGGGCTTAAGTGCACTCGCCACTCAATGCACCCTAGCTGCTATGCTCTTCTTTCCAAGTCACTCCCCCCTCAATGACAAAGCCAAAGTAAAGGGGGAGTGTCTTGGAGACCAGAGTGGAGTAACTGAGTGTGTGGCCAGGGCTTGCCATTGGTGTCCTAATTTGCATATTGTTTTAATACAAACAATTTTTCAAAACGCTGCAATGAAAAGGCACACTAAAGGTATGGTCTTAAAGGGGTGCTCCAGGAATTAAGAAAATGAAAATACTTAAATAGTACTTCATTATAAATATATTTCCAAATACCTTTCATTAGTTATAATGGCTCGTTTTGTCAGGGGAGCAATCATTAGGAGAAACACCGTCCTGTTAGTACACACATAACCTGTCCTAATCACACAGGTGGACAAGTTACTTCACACTGAGGTAGAGCCGCCTCATCCTCCTCTCTGCTCTGATAGTTTAATATGATATTTGGCTGAATCTCTGTGGGAATGGAGTTCATGCAGTTTCATTGATATTTGTAACCATAATAATCCTAAATAGTAGACATGAGTGAAACAATTCTAAACTAATAGGATTTGAACAGAATTTTGTAAAAATTGGAGTTGGGTCTGAATCTAAATTTTGGGTGATCAAATTCAAGCAAACTAGTGAGAGAAAGAATAAACAAAAAAAACATTTTTTGCTTTATAAGGCCTCTTTTACACTACCGTTTTTATTTTCCATTTTGCGGGACATTCTTTGCGTTCCGTATACGGTTCGTATACGGAACCATTCATTTCAATGGGTCCGCAAGAAAAACTGAATGTACTCCATATGCATTCCGTTTTCGTGTTTCCGCATCTCTGTTCCGTGCAAAGATAAATAAGCAAATAACGCCATATCAGCATGGCTTCGTGAGGGATCGGTCATGTCAGACTAATTTAATCCGTTTCTATGAGGAGGTAAGTTCTAGACTTGACTGCGGCGAATCAATGGATGTCGTATATCTGGACTTCTCCAAAGCATTTCACACTGTACCACATAAAAGGTTAGTATATAAAATGAGAATGCTCGGACTGGGAGAAAACATCTGTATGTGGGTAAGTAACTGGCTCAATGATAGAAAACAGTGGTTATTAATGGTACACACTCAGATTGGGTCACTATCACTAGCGGAGTACCTCAGGGGTCAGTATTGGGCCCTATTCTTATATATTTATTAATGATCTTGTAGAAGGCTTGCATAGTAAAATATCAATTTTCACAGATGACACTAAACTGTGTAAAGTAATTAACACTGAAGAGGACAGTATACTACTACTACAGAGGGATCTGGATAGATTAGAGGCTTGGGGAGATAAGTGGCAGATGAGGTTTAACACTGACTAATGTAAAGTTATGCACATGGGAAGGAATAATGCAAGTCACCCGTACATACTAAATGGTAAAACACTCGGTAACACTGACATGGAAAAGGATCTAGGAATTTTAATAAACAGCAAACTAAGCTGCAAAAACCAGTGTCAGGCAGCTGCTGCCAAGGCCAATAAGATAATGGGTTGCATCAAAAGGGGCATAGATGCCCGTGATGAGAACAGAGTCCTACCACTTTACAAATCATTAGTCAGACCACACATGGAGTACTGTGTACAGTTCTGGGCTCCTGTGAACAAGGCAGACATAGCAGAGCTGGAGAGGGTCCAGAGGAGGGCAACTAAAGTAATAACTGGAATGGGGCAACTACAGTACCCTGAAAGATTATCAAAATTAGGGTTATTCACTTTAGAAAAAAGACGACTGAGGGGAGATCTAATTAATATGTATAAATATATCAGGGGTCAGTATGGAGATCTCTCCCATCATCTATTTATCCCCAGGACTGTGACTGTGACGAGGGGACATCCTCTGCGTCTGGAGGAAAGAAGGTTTGTACACAAACATAGAAAAGGATTCTTTACGGTAAGAGCAGTGAGACTATGGAACTCTCTGCCTGAGGAGGTGGTGATGGTGAGTACAATAAAGGAATTCAAGAGGGGCCTGGACGTATTTCTGGAGTGTAATAATATTACAGGATATAGCTACTAGAGAGGGGTCGTTGATCCAGGAAGTTAGGCCTAGTTCAAACGAACGTTTTTTTTTGCGAGTGTACGGGCCGTTTTTTTGTGTTCCGTATACGGTCCGTATATGGAACCATTCATTTCAATGGTTCCGCAAAAAAAACGGAATGTACTCCGTATGCATTCCGTTTCCGTATTTCCTTTTTTCCGTTCCGTTGAAAGATAGAACATGTCCTATTATTGCCCGCAAATCACGGTCCGTGGCTCCATTCAAGTCAATGGGTCCGCAAAAAAACGGAACACATACGGAAATGCATCCGTATGTCTTCCGTTTCTTCTGAACCATCTATTGAAAATGTTATGGCCAGCCCAATTTTTTCTATGTAATTACTGTATACTGTACATGGCATACGGAAAAACGGAAAGGAAACAGAAACGGAACTCAAAAACGGAACAACGGATCCGTGAAAAAAGGACCGCAAAAAACAATAAAAGCCATACGGTCGTGTGAACTAGGCCTTATTCTGATTGCCTGCTTGAAGTCAGGAAGGAATTTTTTATTCCCCTAAAGTGAGGAAAATTGGCTTCTACTTTACTTTTTTTTTTTGCCTTCCTCTGGATCAACTTGCAGGATGACAGGCCGAACTGGATGGACAAATGTCTTTTTTTGACCTTATGTACTATGTTATTATGTCCTATATTTGGCTGCAAATCACGTTCCGTGGCTCCATTAAAGTCAATGGGTCCGCAAAAAAATTAAAATGCATACGAAAATGCATCCATTCCGTTTTTTGCGGAACCATCTATTGAAAATGTTATGCCCAGCCCAATTTGTTCTATGTAATTACTGAATACTGTATATGCCATACGGAAAAACGGAACGGAAACGGAAACAAAAAACGGAACAACGGATCCGTGAAAAACGGACCGCAAAACACTGAAATAGCCATACGGTAGTGTGAAAGAGGCCTAAGGGTACTTTCAGACTAGAGTTTTTCTTTTCCGGCATAGAGTTCCGTCACAGGGGCTCTATACCGGAAAATAACTGATCAGGCATATCCCCATGCATTCTGAATGGAGAGTAATCCGTTCAGGATGCATCAGGATGTCTTCAGTTCAGTCGTTTTGACTGATCAGGCAAAAGATAAAACCGTAGCGTGCTACGGTTTTATCTTCGGCAAAAAAAACAGAAGACTTGCCTGAATGCCGGATCCGGCATTTTTCCCCATAGGAATGTATTAGTGTCGGATCCGGCATGCGCAGACCGGTAAAAATGTGAGAAAAAATACAAGATGGATCTGTCTATCCGCATGACAAGAGAAGAGACGGATCCGTTCTTGCAATGCATTTGTGAGACGGATCCGGATCCGTCTCACAAATGCTTTCAGTCACATCAAAATCGGCGGATCCGGCGGGCAGTTCCGACGACGGAACTGCCCGCCGGATCACACTGCCGCAAGTGTGAAAGAAGCCTAAGACGGACTCTTTCCCCCCATAAGTGGGGGGAAAATGTCAGTGCGTCTGATAATCTGAATAATAGTGAGCGCTTCCATTATGAAAGCACTCTCTAGTATGCAGGAGTCACGGGGAGTGGAAAGTGATGTTCTTCAAGCACTGCCTGTACTTAATGTGCCCGTGCTTCACTGTCCTGACTGTGTACAGCGGCAGTATGTAGTGCATGTGCTATTACCTGATGCTGCACGCAGTTACTGCAGGAGTGGCAGCCAGACCAGCAGAGTGGTGGCGGAGCAGGAGAGGTAAGTTTATTTATTTTAGCTCTGATGGGGGTCTGATCTGACATCTGAAATGGGGGTCTGACATGGAGGTCTAAACGGGGTCTGATGTGAGGTTTGATATGGGGGACTATTTTGAATTCTGATGGGGGACTTATTTGAGGATCTAATATGGGAGTCTGATCTGAGAATCTGATGTGGGGGCTCTAATCTTAGGATCTGATATGGAGGTATGATCTGAGGATCTGATGTAGGGGGTCTGATTTGAGGACCTGATATAGGGGTCTGATCTGAGGATCTGATATGGGGGTCTGATGTGAGGTCTGAAATGGGGGTCTGATATGGAGATCTGATCTGATGTCTGATATGGGGGTCGGATATGGGGGTCTGATATGGAGATCTGATCTGATGTCTGATATGGGGGTCGGATATGAGGTTCTGATCTGAGGTCTGAAGAAAACTTGTTTTTTTTTCCCTTATTTTCTTCCTCTAAGGCCCCTTGCACACAAACGTTTTTTTCCCGTTTTCGTTCCACTTTTGCGGATTCCGTTTGAAGAACCATTCATTGAAAAGAATGGCGTGGTATTAAACAGGCAGGAGGTGCTCAAACCCACATGCAGTTGTGCATATATATACAGGGGAGCAAATCCTGCACTTGTGGCCGTTGCTAATGACGATCCCCAGCAAAAAAGCATACGGTGGAGGATGCCTGCAGCGAACCCCAAGTACAACAATAGACATCCTACACAACATAGCAATTATGTGGATGTGATAATCAATATAACAATATAACAAAATAATAGCAAAGACAGGTGCACTCTGCGGTCTTACTAAACCCTCAAACTGATTTTAAAATTGAGAGATTAGCCAACATGTCCTACGGTGTAGGACATGTCTGAGCCCGAGCACCGCGCCAAGGTTTCTCAAGTAGCCCGGGACCTAACACTCACCTACCTGTGCCATGTGGGCAATACCAGGAGCCAGTGGGCAAATTACAGGAGCATGAGGCCAACTCACAAACAACTCACCAGTTACCTCCAGCATGTAACCATGGTAGCATTAATTTGAATGATTCCGCCCAAAAAAACAGAATGTTTTCCATATGAATTCCGTTGCCATATTTACGTATATCCGTTCCACTGAAAGATAGAACTTGTCCTAGTATTGCCAGCAAATAACGATCTGTGGCTCCATTCAAGTCAATGGGTCAGCAAAAAATGTGGAATGCATACGGAACACATCCGTATGTCATCCGTTTTTTGTGGATCCATGCCACCTTTGCCCATGTGTATACTGATAAAACGCATTACTGTACATTACATTAATGATTAAAAATGTTATGTTTCTGTTTGCGATCGCATACGGAAACCATACAATTTTTTTTTGCAGAACTATGGAACGGAAACAGAAACACAACGGAAACAAATAACGGAACAATGGATCCGTTAAAAACGGACCGCAATATACTGATCTTTTTTTTTTACACAATAAAAGCACACACAGCTATGGGGACTAGGCAGGGCTTTTTTTCTCAGAGAAAAGGTGGTGGAACTCACCCCCCCTCCCCTGGCCACGCCCCTACCCACCCCTAGGACCACCCCCTAAAACCGCCCCTTTAGAGAAGAGGGATGCAAGTAAAATTTGGGGGGGAGCTATAAAAGTAAATGTATGGAAATAAATAAAAAGCAATGCAGGTTTAATGCATTTATGATGTCACAGCGCAGAAATAGTGAAAAAACGCTGCAGAGAATTGATAACGCACACAACAGGGGTAGCCATGGAGCTCTACAGTAAGGGCTCATGCACACGACCATTGGGTGTTTTGCGGTCCGCAAATTATGTATTTGCAAAACTCAGATACCGGCCGGTGTGCATTCTGGATTTTGTAGAACGGAAGAGTCGGCCCCTAATAGAACAGTCCTATCCTTGTCCGTAATGTGGACAATAATAGGACGTGTGCTGTTTTTTGCGGAGCAGCCATGCGGACATACGGACACGGAAGGCACACAGAGTCAATTCAGTTTTTTTGCGGCCCCGTAGAAGTGTATAGTCCCGCATATTGGCCGCAAAAAAATGGAACGGACGCTTGAAAAAAAAAGTTTGTGTGCATGAGCCCGAAGACTTAAAGGAGTTTTCCAACTTTATTTCACTTTTTAATTATGCCTTAGAATGTGTGCCACCTAAAATAAGAAATCCACTCACCTGCTCCCTGCAGCTTGGGTCAAGCGCTGGGGGCCTGTTCGATGACGCTTTCGGTCTGCGGCTTGTAAATTTCCACATGGGGTCATATGCACTGCTGCAGCCATTTACTGGCGTCATCGGTGACATGGGCCCAAGCGGCACAGGACCCAGAGGTGACGGTGGGAAGCAGATTTGTTATTTTAGGTGGAGCACATTTTGGGGCATTATTAAAAAGTGAGACAAAGCTGAAAAGCGCCTTTCAAAAGGGATCTGTCAGCAGGGTTAACCCAATCAATCAGGTATAATGCTTTATAGAAATTCCCCAGCTGATTAAAACCATACCTTTGTTCCCTAATATGCTGCAGTGTTTTACATGATATGCAAATTAGGGCTTAAGTGCACTCGCCACTCAATGCACCCTAGCTGCTATGCTCTTCTTTCCAAGTCACTCCCCCCTCAATGACAAAGCCAATCCCTGGAGTAAAGGGGGAGTGTCTTGGAGACCAGAGTGGAGTAACTGAGTGTGTGGCCAGGGCTTGCCATTGGTGTCCTAATTTGCATATTGTTTTAATACAAACAATTTTTCAAAACGCTGCAATGAAAAGGCACACTAAAGGTATGGTCTTAAAGGGGTGCTCCAGGAATTAAGAAAATGAAAATACTTAAATAGTACTTCATTATAAATATATTTCCAAATACCTTTCATTAGTTATAATGGCTCGTTTTGTCAGGGGAGCAATCATTAGGAGAAACACCGTCCTGTTAGTACACACATAACCTGTCCTAATCACACAGGTGGACAAGTTACTTCACACTGAGGTAGAGCCGCCTCATCCTCCTCTCTGCTCTGACTGTTTAATATGATATTTGGCTGAATCTCTGTGGGAATGGAGTTCATGCAGTTTCATTGATATTTGTAACCACAATAATCCTAAATAGTAGACATGAGTGACACAAATCCTAAACTAATAGGATTTGAACAGAATTTTGTAAAAATTGGAGTTGGGTCTGAATCTAAATTTTTGGTGATCAAATTCAAGCAAACTAGTGAGAGAAAGAGTAAACAAAAAAAACATATTTTTTGCTTTATAAGGCCTCTTTTACACTACCGTTTTTATTTTCCATTTTGCGGGACATTCTTTGCGTTCCGTATACGGTTCGTATACGGAACCATTCATTTCAATGGGTCCGCAAAAAAAACGGAATGTACTCCGTATGCATTCCATTTTCGTGTTTCCGCATCTCTGTTCCGTGCAAAGATAAATAAGCAAATAACGCCATATCAGCATGGCTTCGTGAGGGATCGGTCATGTCAGACTAATTTAATCAGTTTCTATGAGGAGGTAAGTTCTAGACTTGACTGCGGTGAATCAATGGATGTCGTATATCTGGACTTCTCCAAAGCATTTCACACTGTACCACATAAAAGGTTAGTATATAAAATGAGAATGCTCGGACTGGGAGAAAACATCTGTATGTGGGTAAGTAACTGGCTCAATGATAGAAAACAGTGGTTATTAGCGGTACACACTCAGATTGGGTCACTGTCACTAGCGGAGTACCTCAGGGGTCAGTATTGGGCCCTATTCTCTTCAATATATTTATTAATGATCTTGTAGAAGGCTTGCATAGTAAAGTATCAATTTTCACAGATGACACTAAACTGTGTAAAGTAATTAACACGGAAGAGGACAGTATACTACTACAGATTATCAAAATTAGGGTTATTCACTTTAGAAAAAAGCCGACTGAGGGGAGATCTAATTACTATGTATAAATATATCAGGGGTCAGTACAGAGATCTCTCCCATCATCTATTTATCCCCAGGACTGTGACTGTGACGAGGGGACATCCTCTGCGTCTGGAGGAAAGAAGGTTTGTACACAAACATAGAAGAGGATTCTTTACGGTAAGAGCAGTGAGACTATGGAACTCTCTGCCTGAGGAGGAGGTGATGGTGAGTACAATAAAGGAGTTCAAGAGGGCCTGGACGTATTTCTGGAGTGTAATAATATTACAGGCTATAGCTACTAGAGAGGGGTCGTTGATCCAGGAAGTTAGGCCTAGTTCACACGAAGGTTTTTTTTTTGCGAGTGTACGGGCCGTTTTTTTGTGTTCCGTATACGGTATATGGAACCATTCATTTCAATGGTTCCGCAAAAAAAACGGAATGTACTCCGTATGCATTCCGTTTCTGTTTTTCCTTTTTTCCGTTCCGTTGAAAGATAGAACATGTCCTATTATTGCCCGCAAATCACGGTCCGTGGCTCCATTCAAGTCAATGGGTCCGCAAAAAAACGGAACACATACGGAAATGCATCCGTATGTCTTCCGTTTCTTCTGAACCATCTATTGAAAATGTTATGGCCAGCCCAATTTTTTCTATGTAATTACTGTATACTGTACATGGCATACGGAAAAATGGAAAGGAAACGGAAACACAACGGAACTCAAAAACGGAACAACGGATCCGTGAAAAAAGGACCGCAAAAAACAATAAAAGCCATACGGTCGTGTGAACTAGGCCTTATTCTGATTGCCTGCTTGGAGTCGGGAAGGAATTTTTTATTCCCCTAAAGTGAGGAAAATTGGCTTCTACTTTACTTTTATTTTTTGCCTTCCTCTGGATCAACTTGCAGGATGACAGGCCGAACTGGATGGACAAATGTATTTTTTTGGCCTTATGTACTATGTCATTATGTCCTATATTTGGCCGCAAATCACATTCCGTGGCTCCATTAAAGTCAATGGGTCCGCAAAAAAATTAAAATGCATACGGAAATGCATCTGTATGTCTTCCGTATCCATTCCGTTTTTTGCGGAACCATCTATTGAAAATGTTATGCCCAGCCCAATTTGTTCTATGTAATTACTGTATACTGTATATGCCATACGGAAAAACGGAACGGAAAAACGGAACGGAAAAACGGAAACAAAAAACGGAACAACGGATCCGTGAAAAACGGACTGCAAAACACTGAAATAGCCATACGGTAGTGTGAAAGAGGCCTAAGGGTACTTTCAGACTAGAGTTTTTCTTTTCCGGCATAGAGTTCCGTCACAGGGCTCTATACCGGAAAAGAACTGATCAGGCATATCCCCATGCATTCTGAATGGAGAGTAATCCGTTCAGTTTGCATCAGGATGTCTTCAGTTCAGTCGTTTTGACTGATCAGGCAAAAGATAAAACCGTAGCATGCTACATTTTTATCTTCGGCAAAAAAAACTGAAGACTTGCCTGAATGCCGGATCCGGCATTTTTCCCCATAGGAATGTATTAGTGCCGGATCTGGCATTCAAAATACCGGAATGTCAGATCCGTCCTTCCGGCCTGCGCATGCGCAGACCGGTAAAAATGTGAGAAAAAATACAAGACGGATCTGTCTATCCGCATGACAAGCGAAGAGACGGATCCGTTCTTGCAATGCATTTGTGAGACGGATCCGCTTCCGGATCCGTCTCACAAATGCTTTCAGTCACATCAAAATCGGCGGATCCGGCGGGCGGTTCCGACGACGGAACTGCCCGCCGGATCACACTGCCGCAAGTGTGAAAGTAGCCTAAGACAGACTCTTTCCCCCCATAAGTGGGGGGAAAATGTCAGTGCGTCTGATAATCTGAATAATAGTGAGCGCTTCCATTATGAAAGCACTCTCTAGTATGCAGGAGTCACGGGGAGTGGAAAGTGATGTTCTTCAAGCACTGCCTGTACTTAATGTGCCCGTGCTTCACTGTCCTGACTGTGTACAGCGGCAGTATGTAGTGCATGTGCTATTACCTGATGCTGCACGCAGTTACTGCAGGAGTGGCAGCCAGACCAGCAGAGTGGTGGCGGAGCAGGAGAGGTAAGTTTATTTATATTAGCTCTGATGGGGGTCTGATCTGACACCTGAAATGGGGGTCTGACATGGAGGTCTAA
The DNA here is from genome assembly GCF_014858855.1 of Bufo gargarizans. Lineage (NCBI taxonomy): Eukaryota > Metazoa > Chordata > Amphibia > Anura > Bufonidae > Bufo > Bufo gargarizans. The sequence continues at coordinate 33,916,186 of NC_058089.1, forward strand.
ACGGGGTCTGATGTGAGGTTTGATATGGGGGACTGATTTGAATTCTGATGGGGGACTTATTTGAGGATCTAATATGGGGGTCTGATCTGAGAATCTGATGTGGGGGCTCTAATCTTAGGATCTGATATGGGGGTATGATCTGAGGATCTGATGTAGGGGGTCTGATTTGAGGATCTGATATGGGGGTCTGATATGGAGATCTGATCTGATGTCTGATATGGGGGTCGGATATGGGGTTCTGATCTGAAGTCTGAAGAAAAATGTTTTTTCCTTATTTTCTTCCTCTAAGGCCCCTTGCACACAAACGTTTTTTTCCCGTTTTCGTTCCACTTTTGCGGATTCCGTTTGAAGAACCATTCATTGAAAAGAATGGCGTGGTATTAAACAGGCAGGAAGTGCTCAAACCCACATGCAGTTGTGCATATATATACAGGGGAGCAAATCCTGCACTTGTGGCCCGTTGCTAATGACGATCCCCAGCAAAAATGCATACAGTGGAGGATGCCCGCAGCGAACCCCAAGTACCACAATAGACATCCTACACAAGGTAGCAATTATGTGGATGTGATAATCAATATAACAATATAACAAAATAATAGCAAAGACAGGTGCACTCTGCGGTCTTACTAAACCCTCAAACTGATTTTAAAATTGAGAGATTAGTCAACATGTCCTACGGTGTAGGACATGTCTGAGCCCGAGCACCGCGCCAAGGTTTCTCAAGTAGCCCGAGACCTAACACTCACCTACCTGTGCCATGTGGGCAATACCAGGAGCCAGTGGGCAAATTACAGGAGCATGAGGCCGAATCACAAACAACTCACCAGTTACCTCCAGCATGTAAACATGGTAGCATTAATTTGAATGATTCCGCCCAAAAAACTGAATGTTTTCCATATGCATTCCGTTGCCATATTTCCGTATATCCGTTCCACTGAAAGATAGAACTTGTCCTAGTATTGCCAGCAAATAACGATCTGTGGCTCCATTCAAGTCAATGGGTCAGCAAAAAATGTGGAATGCATACGGAACACATCCGTATGTCATCCGTTTTTTGTGGATCCATGCCAACTTTGCCCATGTGTATACTGATAAAACGCATTACTGTACATAACATTAATGATTAAAAATTTTATGTTTCTGTTTGTGATCGCATACGGAAACCATACGATTTTTTTTTGCAGAACTATGGAACGCAAAGAGAAACACAACAGAAACAAATAACGGAACAATGGATCCGTTAAAAACGGACCGCAATATACTGATCTTTTTTTTTTACACAATAACAGCACACACAGCTATGGGGACTAGGCAGGGATTTTTTTCTCAGAGAAAAGGTGGTAGAACTCACCCCCCCTCCCCTGGCCACACCCATACCCAACCCTAGGACCACCCCCTAAAACCGCCCCTTTAGAGAACAGGGATGCAAGTAAAATTTGGGGGGGAGCTATAAAAGTAAATGTATGGAAATAAATAAAAAGCAATGCAGTAAAATGTGCAAAAAAATTGGAATACTTACCAAAAGTAAGCTCAGAGACATTGTCTTTTTGAAAGGTGTTTATTCATAAGTTTTTCAGTTACACATATTAATCACAGTTTAGTAAAGTGAATACATGAAAAGAAAGGGGGGGGATAACAGGGGACCAATTACACATTGCCTAAGCAAATATATTTGGTGGCCTTAGCGACCCAGTAAAATCAATAACATGTCTTAGTTAGTGCCACCATGCCAGTGACGGTCGTGACAGCCAGGCTGCCAGTGCCCGTGGCCGCCGCCCTAGTCCACACATGGGCAGCGCAGCCTGGCCTGGCCCCTTCCTTCCCTGTTTCTGTTCCCCTAATTGGCCAATGCAATCTTTTTTAATTTAAAAATGAAATAAATGAAAAATTACCTTTTTCCTTTTGTTTCCTCTTCCTGCCTGGTGCCGCTCTGCCTCCTGCTCGTGCCGACACCCACGACACTAAACTGCCGCCCACGCCTCCAGCAGCTGCCCTGCCTGCTGGGCGGGCCTGTCAGTGGAGCCGGAGGCGGGGGGTCCCGGGTCTGGGGCCGCAGACAGCAATGGAGTCGGCCTGGGGGCGGGGTTTGGGGCCACAGAATCGGCGTTTCCTCTCTCACTCTCTCCGCCGCTGTCAGTGGTGGGCGGGAGCTGGGCGGGAGCTGGGCGGGCCTGAGCCAGTGGAGAGCCGGAGGTGCCGGAGGCTGCAGGGACTGAGCAATCATGTAAACTTTAAGTAAGCAGCCTAAGCAGCGGGCCGGCTGGGCCCAGTAACTAAAGGGGGGCGGGGCGAGTCGGCAGAAAATAGGTGGCGGAAACCAGTTTCGGGGCGTTCCGCCTTCCGCCAGAAAAATAGGCCTCGGACTAGTGTTTTGTGGATGTCCCAACGGCGATCTAGCAGCCCATGTCCTCAGCTCTACTGTATACCCTAAATCCAGGTGACAGGTTCCCTTTAAGGTCCCAAAGAAGGCCATCCTAATAATATAGCTTGTATTGGGTTTTTTTGTGCATTTGTTTTACATATTTGCTCATCTTTACTTACACTCTTTTTTTATTTTCTTCTGATAGATTTCTGGCAACAGGAGAAAGTTTGACGTCCCTCCATTATCAGATTGTTAAGGATACATCCCATGCTTTGTGGAAGCAGTTACATGCAGAATTTATCCCACATCCAAATGTGGATCGAAATTTCTGAAAAATTTTGGGAGGTGTGCCAGTTTCTGAGTACTTTAGCTACAAAAAATATTTTTCAATTATATTAATGGCCATAGCTGATGCCCAGTACCGTTTTATGGCAATCGATGTTGGGGCTTATGGCCGAACCAATGATTCCATGGTCTTTAAAAATTCTGACATGGGGCAAAGGGTATACATTAGACAATTTGATTTTCCACCACCTCAACCTCTACCAGGTACTGATGCTCCCCCATGCCGTTTGTGTTGGTTATTGATGAGGCGTTTCAGATGTGTGGCAATCTAATTAAAAGAGTATTTAACTACCGCCTGACTAGGGTTTTGAAAAATGGTGGAATGCACATTTGGCATTCTGGTAGCTAAATGGTGGATTTTCACCAAACCAATTCAACTGAAAATAGAAACTGTTGATGAGGTAGTAAAGGCATGTGTTGTGTTACACAACTACCTACTCATAAAAGAACCGCTAAATGTCCAGGAGATTCCTGAAGATAGCGAGTTGGCCAGTATGGAAAGTTTTGGACCAAGGACCACTGTAGCAGTTTCCCGGAGGAGAGACTCCTTTGCTGAATATTTCTGCTCCACTGCAGGAAGAGTGGACTGGCAGGACCAAATGATTTAAATTATTATAATTTATTTTTTTCATAAAAAATTAAGTCAATTTGAATATATTCTTGATGCAGTTTGGTTGCGTGATTATGTTGGTGGGTGAATACAGTAGTGTGTATTGTTTTTCAAAACCTGTTTTGTAAAATTAGTTTGTTTCATAAACTTCTTTTTAAAACCATACATTGAGTCTTGTTGCATATATTGATCTCCACATACTGGAGGAGCGACAAATACTTGTGTCACTCTTCCAGCACTGTGATATTATGTCAGGCCTCTCTTCTACACACTACTGCTTGTCAACATAATCTCCCCACGCTGAAGGAGCGACAAATACTTGTAGTAATGAGGAGGAGAGGGAGAAAAGTGGTGAGAAAATAGCTCGGGGGGTTGGGACTGGGATGGGGCGGCTGGAAAGGTGGATGGGGCGGCTGGGAAAGGGGATATGTGTGGGATGGAGGATAGGGCTGGTGAGGGGGAAGGGATGTGGGGCGTTGTGGCACTTGCCACAAGACGCAGTCCACTTGTCTTCTGGCCTCAAACTGTTGGTCAGGAGTGAACTGTTCCATCACGGGGAGTAACAATATCAAATAGTAATGCACAGGATTCATTTGCGATGTCAACACCGCCCCCTCCTGAAGACGCCGCAAATTATCCTCCAAAGTGGCAACTCTATTTGTGAATCCCATCAAGGACTTGTAAACGAGCCTTGTGAGATCCTCGTAGTCCTCCTGACAGCTCCTACCTGTCCTCTGGCGACGCATGAGGGCCTCGAATAGTGGGGCTAATCGGGCCATCGTTGAGTCGCGAGAGGGCACAGGTAGGGGAACATTGAAGTCCTGACCAGTTGCTTGAGCTGAACGAGAGGGACCCGCGGTGGCCGACTCAACAGGGACCGCCTCCTGGGGATCTTCGAGTACTGCTTGATGTTCTGTAAAGCAAAAAAAAAACACAATTAGCAATTGTATTTCAGTGGAGAACCTCTGAATAGAGGTGAACAAAGCTACTTCTGATGCTACATAGGAAGTTGCATTGCAAATAAATTACATACAAGTAGTGTACATAGATAGAGCCCATACATTCTATTAGTGCACAGAAAAGTTTCTATGTACAATATGTATATGTATAATCTTAAGCATGCTATGCTCATCTCTACTCCACAAAATACTATGTGGATGTCCAAGACAGAGTGCCAAATGACAGTCTGCCTGGGCCATACATATAGATTGGATAACATAATTCAGAATCTCTATAAACATAATATCTTACCTTCGCAGCTCAAGGGTTCTTCGTAGGAACCCCAAGGCGGCAGTATAGCGATATGCCCTAGAGCACGAAGTTCCTCGTTAAAGTCCTTCTTGTAGCGGTCCCTAATAGAACGCCACCGAACCATGATTGTCGACCCTGGAACAAAAAAATTAAAATAAAGTTTAGTCTTTAAAATACCTTATTTTTTTACATAAAAAATGGTTTACTACTTAATTGATCTAACCACAACAACAATAAAAATAAATTTGTTGTTAAACTATCGGTGGCAGTGACCCACATCAACTAGACGGTAAACCACTTCTGAGCAATAAAACATACATGTATGCTATCTACAAATGAAATACTGTATACTTATGGCACTGATCCTGTTGCCTGTCTCCGAGGTCCTCTCAATTTGGCACAATTGCCTCACATATCTTGTGCCAGAGGAGCCGGGTTGCTTGGTGGTCTGCATGGCGGCGGTCAGTGTGGTCCCACAACGGTGGGCGCTCCTCCACCATCTGGATGAGGAGGTCATTGTCGATAAAAAAAACTGCTGACGTCCACCTAATCCATTCTGGTGGAGACTCAGGAATCCAAAAAAATAAAAAATAAGATAAAAATTAACATAATGTTTGAAACTCTTTAAATTACTTTGATTGAAAACACTCACACGACCCCGACCGCCGCGTGCTCCCGACTTCCTCTGGCAGAGGCTCGACGACCTCTGTGAGAGGCAACGAGACGAGATGGCTGTAAAATACAAAAAAAAAAATGATAATTTAAGAACATACAATAACATGTTTTTTTGAGAAAAAAAATATAAATTAAACACCTACCATTGTCCTCCACCCCCGACTTCCTCCTCTGTAGACCTTTCTTGGCCGGGATGCATCTCCTCCAGAGACGATGACTGAGAAATTAAATAAAAATAATTAGAATAATGACACAATATTACAGTTGGGAATGCTATCCAACTTGGCCTACCGTATCATGTCTGTTGTCGAGGAGGAGAGCTCCCGGCCTCACTTAAAGAAGATATGCCTATAGAAAAAAAAAAAATTATAATATTTGACCTTTACACAAGACAACAGACCCACAAAAATATTACTTATTTGTCATTTTTGCAAAAATAATGAAGGCGGGCGGGCTATCAACAAGGCCGGAAGGCTGTTTGGCAGGCAGGCTGTCAGGCGGGCGGGCTGTCATACAGGCGGTCGTGTTCTGTGACCGGCTGGCGGGTTGTCTGCCACATGTGGTTTTTATTTTTTTCTAAAAAATTTATAAAAGGAGTGGTAGTCATATTCTTGTATGTCTGACTACTACTCCTGGCATCCACTATGTACTTATACTACCTGCAGTCCCTATGCAAAAGTACAAAGGGACTGCAGGTAGTATAAGTGCATAGTGGATGCTAGGAGTAATAGTACCTAGGACTATCTGCAGTCCGTATGTACTTTTGCAGAGGGACTGCAGGTAGTATAAGTACATAGTGGATGCTAGGAACTACTCCTAGCATCACCTTTGCACTTATAACTAAGTACATAGGAGCTGCTTATATTTCTTTTTTCTATTGTTTCACAACAACATCAACAAATGTTATACTCACCTTCAATGGCGTGCTGCCTTCTCCCTCGCAGGTTGAGCAAAGAGACAAACAGGAAGCTGCGCAACCAGCTCCTCCTATATCCCGGCGCAGGCACAGACCGGAAAACCGGATCCGGCATTAATACAATGAGGCAATTTCGGAACACTTGGTACCGGATCCGGCATTAATACAATTCAATGGAAATTAATGCCGGATCCGGCATTCCGGCAATTGTTCCGAAATTTTGTCCGGAGAAAAAACCGCAGCCTGCTGTGGTATTTTCTCCGGCCAAATACCGTAAAGGGATGGAACGGAAGACATCCTGATGCATGATGAACGGATTGCTTTCCATTCAGAATGCATTAGGACAAACGGATGCGTTTTTTTTCGGGTATTGAGCCCCTATGACGGAACTCAATACTGGAAAACTTTAACGCTAGTGTGAAAGTACCCTTTAAACAGTGACTTACTGGTGACGTCCACACGGATTTGGGTTGTTCACTTTCCTTTACTTCTTCATCTAGTTCAGATCCTCATGCATGGACATCTTTGGCCAGGTTTTCACTACCCCCTCTGCTATATACAGACACCAAGATTAATAAATGGCACATGGTAGATGGGGTCTGTTACAAATCATGGCCAAGTAAAATAGGTTAAACCTCTGCCTTGACTTATTGCTTCTGCAGTCAATCCTCCACCCTCTATAGGAAAGAACCCCCTATCCAGCTGCACCTTTAAAACTGCCATCCTGTAGCGTTCAACAATACTGTGCTGCTGCCCATGAAAATAATGTACTGCCAAAATAAAAGTGCCAAAGGGTGCAGCTACAGAACTAGAAAATGATGGGGCCCAATGCAGACTTTAGGTATCAAACCCCAGACCAGACCCCCCAAAAGACCCTAGATTAGCCCCAAATTCATGTGGATCCCTATAATTCTTTCCCCTCCATCTCCTAAATCCGACCTCAGATCAGACCAAAATGTACAAAAATGTTTCTCCACCCTTTTGTAAATTTGTGTACTTTTTGTATTTATTGCATTTTTGTATGTTAAAAACCCCCAAATAAACAGATCTGATTAAAAAAAAAAGACTTCAGAGCAGATCTCAAAGCAATGTCCTTTATAACCCAACTCCCCCTCCATCAGTCACACCCCAAAGTAATGGCCCCTATAATCCCCCCACCTACTCAACCCTCCTACATCTCATAAATCAGACCTGAGATCAGACAAAAATAAACAAATACAACTTACCTCTCCTGTTCCAGAAAGTGCCAGCACTCTGGAGATCCAGCATGCTCGACTTAACATCACAGTACGTGTGTATGCACATTACATCCTTGCACTGAACACTCTCAGAACACAGCACAGTGTGGCACCCGGAGCAGTAGACCAGGGAACGGTGAGTAATAACAACGCTAGCAGCACTACACGCACTGCTCCCAGGCCTCCTGTACACAGTTACAATAAAAATAAAAAATAAACACATGCATACATTAAAATAAAGTTTAAGTGAGCCCGACCCACCCCCCAGACATTCCTCACCATTTAAATAAAATAAAAATCCCTGCCGGACAATATTTTTTGGTCCCAAAAAGAGGACATATCCATATTAACCCCTTAAGGACACAGGGCGTACCGGTACGCCCTATTTCCCGAGTCCTTAAGGACCAAGGGCGTACCGGTACGTCCTGACTTAAAATCGGCATTCCGGCGCCGCGGGGGTTAATCGGAACGGGATTTCGGCTGAAATCATTCAGCCGGCATCCCGTAACAACGCAGGGGGGGGTCATTTGACCCCCCCGTATCGGCGATCGCAGAAAACCGCAGGTCAATTCAGACCTGCGGTTTTCTGCGTTTCCGGTCCATTCGGGTGTCCGGTGACCCGATGAACCGGAAAAAGACTGCGATCGGTGGCGTAATTATACACCACCAATCGCAGTCCGAGGATTTGAGGAGGCGGTGCTGGCCCTGGTGCTGAACACTGCTGTCCAGGGTGCTGATTGGTGCAGGGGAGAGAGGCGCGAGATTCAAACTTCCTGCGCTCCTCTCTCCCCTCCTCTTCCTGTTCTGCACGAGCACCCGGCAGCATCGTCCAGCACCAGCTCCTGTGTCCCCCTAATCGCCATCCATCACCCTCCTGCACCCATCGCCACCCAGGTAGGTTAGGGTCAGTGAGGGAGAGGCATCGTTAGGCAGGGAAAGAAGGGAAAAGTTAGTTAGGAAAAAAAAAAAAAAAAAAAAAACTTTTAACTTTTACACAAAACTTTTTTTGATCCATCTATCAGACCCCAGACCCCCCCCTGCCACTTGCCCCCCCCTACCAGCCCCCCACCACCACCAGCCCCCCCACCCCCTCCACCCATCCCCCCACCACTCCCCCCAACCCCCCCCCCCCCACCACTAGCCCCCTCACCACCACTTTTTTTTCTGCGTTCGCTGACTGGTCGGCACTTTTTAGCGTCCGTCCACTGTTAGCGCATCGCCTGCCCCACCGCTGATCAGCGTTGTACCGCTAATCAGCAACTTTTTTTTTTTCCTAACACTTGCCCTTTTTTCCTTTTTTTAGTACGCGAACACCCGTTGCCCCCACACACACGCACATATAATAAAGTTTTACACACACGCACACCTACACGCACACACACCCATGGCCCGCCGGGTGTTCTCGGCCGAGGAGGCATATGCCCAGATTGCCTCCGACTCCGAGAGCCCCAGTGAGGATGAGGATGACCCCACATTCCTCTTATCATCAGCATCCTCCTCATCATCATCGGATGACGATGAGCCACCAAGGCGGCGGAGACGCCGCCAGGCGGAGCCAGGGGCCGCACATGCTAGGGATCCTGTGGCCCACCCTAGTACGAGCCGCCCTGGGGTTCGTACTGGTTTCCCGGCCCACCAAATAAGTTCACCGGAGACCCCTGCCGATGAACTTAGCTGGTGTCCCCCAGTGGACTTTGAGCCTGAGATTCCGGATTTCGCTGGCAATCCTGGAATCCAGATTCCCACAGTGGGGTTTACTGAAATTGACTATTTTAGTTTTTTTTTCAGTAACCCACTGGTGAATTTGATGGTGGAGCAGACGAATCTGTACGCCCAACAGTTCGTCGCTCAAAACCCAGGCTCAGTTTTGGCTAGACCCGGTGGCTGGACGCCGGTCAGTGCAGCCGAAATGAGGACATTTTGGGGCCTCGTGCTGCATATGGGTCTAGTCCAAAAACCCAGTGTCAGGCAATACTGGAGTGGGGACGTCCTGTACCAGACCCCACTGTACAGTATGGTCATGACACGCTCCCGGTTTGAGGCCATCCGGAAATGTCTGCATTATTCCGATAATGCAGCATGTCCACCCCGAGGTGATCCTGCCTATGACCGGCTGTATAAGATACGGCCTGTCATCGATCACTTTGGGGCCACATTTCAGCAGGCCTACGTACCTGGAAGGGAGGTCGCGGTTGATGAGTCGCTCATTGCGTTCAAGGGGAGACTCAGTTTCCGCCAATATATTCCCACAAAGCGAGCGAGGTATGGCGTGAAGCTATACAAAATTTGTGAGAGTACCTCAGGGTACACTTACAAATTTCGTGTGTACGAGGGGCGAGATTCCCGTATTCAACCCCCAGAATGTCCCCCCACTCTGGGTGTTAACGGGAAACTCGTGTGGGACCTTATGTACCCACTGCTGGATAATGGTTACCACTTGTACGTGGATAACTTTTATACCAGCATTCCCTTGTTCAGGTCCCTTGCCGCCAGATCTACGTTCGCTTGTGGGACCGTGCGGAAAAATCAGCGCGGCCTCCCTGCCTACCCCCTCCAGGTACCTATCCCCAGGGGTGAGACCCGTGCACTTACCAGTGGAAACCTGTTGCTGGTCAGGTATAAGGACAAGAGGGATGTCCTTATGCTGTCCACAATCCACGGTAACGGCACCACCCCAGTCCCTGTGCGAGGTACCGCGGCAACGGTCCTCAAGCCCGATTGTATCGTCGACTACAATCGGTATATGGGAGGAGTTGATCTCTCGGATCAAGTCCTCACGCCATATAACGCCATGCGCAAAACCCGGGCATGGTACAAAAAAGTTGCGGTCTACTTGGTGCAGGTTGCCATGTACAACTCTTTTGTACTATCCCGAAGCGCTGGCAGCACAGGGACATTCCTCCAATTCTATGAGGCAGTCCTCAAGGACCTGATCTTTTCGGACCGGGAAAGAGCAGGCCGGAGTACCTCGGGAACTGGAGGCGCCCGGATCGTCCCTGGCCAACACTTTCCAGGTGTGGTCCCCCATACTGGAAAGAAGGGACGAACCCAAAAAAAGTGCAGAGTGTGTCGCAGGAGGGGGATACGGAAGGACACCACCACTCAGTGCGACACGTGCCCCGATCATCCGGGCCTCTGCGTTATCGATTGCTTCAGGGAGTATCACACTTCCATGGAGTACTAAATTTTTATAATCCCCAACAGTTCACTAGAGAACATAAAACACTATGGCTCTCAGACTTTGGAGACACGAAAACTATTTTTCTTTCCCCCAAAAATATTAGTTTTAGTGCAGGCATCCTCAAACTGCGGCCCTCCAGATGTTGTAAAACTATAACTCCCAGCATGCCCAGACAACCTACAGCCATCAGCAGGGCATGGTGGGAATTGTAGTTTTACAACATCTGGAGGGCCGCAGTTTTAGGATGCCTGCTTAGTGTCTCCAAAGTCTGAGAGCCATACATATTGGGCATCGTCGCGTGCGTAAAAGTCGTCGCTATAAAAATAACTTTTGACCAAACGCCTCGGATGAACGGTGTTAAAAATATAAAATAAAAACGGTGCCAAAACACCTATTTTTGGGCAAAATTTCAATTTAAATCCATTTTGCCGGTAATAAAGCAAGGGTTAACAGCCAAACAAAACTAAATATTTATTGCCCCGATTCTGTCGTTTGCAGAAACACCCCATATGTGGTCGTAAATGGCTATATAGCCGCACGGCAGGGCATAGAACGAAGGGAACGCCATACGGTTTCTGGAAGGCAGATTTTGATGGACAGTTTTTTTTTTGACACCATGTCCCATTAGAAGCCCCCCCTGATGTAGCCCAGACTAGAAACTCCAAAAAAGTGACCCCATCTAAGAAACTACACCCCTCAAGGTATTCAAAAGTTACTTTACAAACTATGTTAACCCTTTAGGTGTTCCACAAAACTAAATAGCGAATGTAGAAACAATTTTAGATTTTAATTTTTTTGTTACATTGCCTCAAAAAAGAGTAATATAGAGCAACCAAATATCAAATTTACCCCAAAAATAGTCCCAAAACAACAACCACCTTATCCCGTAGTTTCCTAGATGGGGTCACTTTTATGGAGTTTCTACTCTAGGGGTGCATCAGGGGGCTTGAAAGGGTACATGGTGTAAATAAACCAGTCCAGCAAAATCTGCCTTCCAAAAACCATATGGCGTTCCCCTTCTTCTATGTCCTGCCGTTTAGCCAAATAGTAGTTTACCACCACATATGGGGTGTTTCTGCAAACTACAGAATCAGGGCAACCCATTTTGAGTGTTGTTTGGCAGTTAACCCTTGTTTTACTCCTAGAAAAAATTGATTATATTGGAAAATTTTCCAAAAAATTGAAATTTCATAATTGTTTCTCCATCTGCCATTAACTCTTGTGGAACACCTAAAGGGTTAACAAAGTTTGTAAACCCAGTTTTGAATACCTTGAGGGGTGTACTTTCTTAGATGGAGTCACTTTTTTGAAATTTCTATTCTAGGGGTGCAACAGGGGGCTTCAAATGGGACATGGTATAAACAAAACCAGTCCTGCAAAATCTGCCTTCCAAAACCCATATGGTGTTCCCCTCCTTCTATGTGCTACCGTTCGGCCAAACAGTAGTTTACGACCACATATGGGGTGTTTTTGCAAACTACAGAATCAGGGCAACCCATTTTGAGTGTTGTTTGGCAGTTAACCCTTGTTTTACTCCTAGAAAAAATTGATTATATTGGAAAATTTTCCAAAAAATTGAAATTTCATAATTGTTTCTCCATCTGCCATTAACTCTTGTGGAACACCTAAAGGGTTAACAAAGTTTGTAAACCCAGTTTTGAATACCTTGAGGGGTGTACTTTCTTAGATGGAGTCACTTTTTTGAAATTTCTATTCTAGGGGTGCAACAGGGGGCTTCAAATGGGACATGGTATAAACAAAACCAGTCCTGCAAAATCTGCCTTCCAAAACCCATATGGTGTTCCCCTCCTTCTATGTGCTACCGTTCGGCCAAACAGTAGTTTACGACCACATATGGGGTGTTTTTGCAAACTACAGAATCAGGGCAACCCATTTTGAGTGTTGTTTGGCAGTTAACCCTTGTTTTACTCCTAGAAAAAATTGATTATATTGGAAAATTTTCCAAAAAATTGAAATTTCATAATTGTTTCTCCATCTGCCATTAACTCTTGTGGAACACCTAAAGGGTTAACAAAGTTTGTAAACCCAGTTTTGAATACCTTGAGGGGTGTACTTTCTTAGATGGAGTCACTTTTTTGAAATTTCTATTCTAGGGGTGCAACAGGGGGCTTCAAATGGGACATGGTATAAACAAAACCAGTCCTGCAAAATCTGCCTTCCAAAACCCATATGGTGTTCCCCTCCTTCTATGTGCTACCGTTCGGCCTAAACAGTAGTTTACGACCACATATGGGGTGTTTTTGCAAACTACAGAATCAGGGCAACCCATTTTGAGTGTTGTTTGGCAGTTAACCCTTATTTTACTCCTGGAAAAAATTTATTATATTGGAAAATTTTCCAAAAAATAGAAATTTCAAAATTGTTTCTCCATCTGCCATTAACTCTTGTGGAACACCTAAAGGGTTAATAAAGTTTGAAAAAACAGTTTTGAATACCTTGAGGGGTGTAGTTTCTAGAATGGGGTCATTTTTGGGAGGTTTCTATTATCTAAGCCTCACAATATGACTTCAAACCTGAACTGGTCCATAAAAAGTGGGATTTTGAAGATTTCTCAAAAATTTCAAAATTTGCTTCTAAACTTCTAAGCCTTGTAACATCCCCAAAAAATAAAATATCATTCCCAAAATGCTACAAACATGAAGTAGACATATGGGGAATGTAAAGTCATCACAATTTTTGGGGGTATTACTATGTATTACAGAAGTAGAGAAACTGAAACTTTGAAATTTGCTAATTTTTCAAAATTTTTGGTAAAAAATGTATTTTTTTATGCAAAAAAAATAACTTTTTTGACCCAATTTTAGCAGTGTCATGAAGTACAATATGTGACGAAAAAACAATCTCAGAACGGCCTGGGTAAGTCAAAGCGTTTGAAAGTTATGAGCACTTAAAGTGACACTGGTCAGATTTGCAAAAAATGGCCCGGTCCTTAAGGTGAAAATGAGCCCGGTCCTTAAGGGGTTAAAGGGGTTGTCTGAGTTATTTTTTTATTCTTTGTATGTTTCTAACCAGGCAAATGTAAGGACTTTACAATTCAATTACTTTATCTCCAGTTGCTGCTTTCTCAGATTTGACTAAGGGTCACGTGATCTGTGATGTCAGCTTCTCTCCCTGCTCTGATGATATTTCGTGCACAAGCCTGAGGGAGCAGATATGTGTCTGTACACTAGACGTCACTGTGCTGGCCACACCCCCCTTCAATGCCATCTGCTGCTGTCTGCTCTCTCCCTGGATTCTTAACCCCTTCAGCTGCACAGACTCAGGGCTGAAGGCTTTACTGAGTAGCTGCAGGCAGTGAGGAGACAAATGCTGGGCACAGGAGCTGACAGAGGAGTTCTGCAGAGCATTGCACAAGAACAGGTAGGGGGAAGGTCCTGTGTGTATCAGCAGTGTACAGATGGGACTTGTAGTGCTACAGATACAACATACTGCTGAGTCTCCCAGCAGGCAGACATGTCACTCGGGCAGCACTTGTATTCACTCCCTTTGCAGAGCAGAGAGAGGGGCAGAGATTGTTGTTATTGCAGATAAACAAAGGGCCAGAAGAAAACCAGGGAAATAAGAAAATAGATATTTTTTTTGTCGAAAACTTGTTTAGCTTAGTTATACAGTGGATAGAAAAAGTCTACACACCCCTGTTAAAATGTCAGGTTTCTGTGATGTAAAAAAATGAGACAAAGATAAATCATTTCAGAACTTTTTCTACCTTTAATGTGACCTATAAACTGTACCACTCAATTGAAAAACAAACTGAAATCATTTAGGTAGAGGGAAGAAAACAAAAAAAAAAAAAAATAATGTGGTTGCATAAGTGTGCACTCCCTCTTATAACTGGGAATGTAGCTGTGTTCAGAATTAAGCAATCACATTCAAAATCATGTTAAATAGGAGTCAGCATACACCTGCCATCATTTAAAGTGCCTCTGATTAACCCCAAATAAAGTTCAACTCTAGTTGGTCTTTCCTGAAATTTTCTTAGTCACATCCCACAGCAAAAGCCATGGTCCACAGAGAGCTTCCAAAGCATCAGAGGGATTTCATTGTTAAAAGGTATCAGTCAGGAAAAGGGTACAAAAGAATTTCCAAGGCATTAGATATACCATGGAACACAGTGAAGACAGTCATTATCAAGTGGAGAAAATATGGCACAACACTGACATTACCAAGAACTGGATGTCCCTCCAAAATTGATGAAAAGATGAGAAGAAAACTGGTCTGGGAGGCGACCAAGAGGCCTACAGCAACATTAAAGGAGCTGCAGGAATATCTGGCAAGTACTGGCTGTGTGGTACATGTGACAACAATCTCCTGTATTCTGCATATGTCTGGGCTATGGGGTAGAGTGGCAAGACGAAAGCCTTTTCTTACGAAGAAAAACATCCAAGCCAGGCTAGATTTTGCAAAAACACATCTGAAGTCTCCCAAAAGCATGTGGGAAAAGGTGTTATGGTCTGATGAAACCAAGGTTGAACTTTTTGCCCATAATTCCAAAAGATATGTTTGGCGCAAAAACAACACTGCACATCACCAAAAGAACACCATCCCCACAGTGAAGCATGGTGGTGGCAGCATCATGCCAAGGGGCTGTTTTTATTCAGCTGGAACTGGGGCCTTAGTTAAGCTAGAGGGAATTATGAACAGTTCCAAATACCAGTCAATATTGGCACAAAACCTTCAGGCTTCTGCTAGAAAGCTGAACATGAAGAGGAACTTCATCTTTCAGCATGACAACGACCCAAAGCATACATCCAAATCAACAAAGGAATGGCTTCACCAGAAGAAGATTAAAGTTTTGGAATGGCCCAGCCAGAGCCCAGACCTGAATCCGATTGAAAATCTGTGGGGTGATCTGCAGAGGGCTGTGCACAGGAGATGCCCTCGCAATCTGACAGATTTAAGTGTTTTTGCAAAGAAGAGTGGGCAAATCTTGCCAAGTCAAAATGTGCCATGCTGATAGACTCATACCCAAAAAGACTGAGTGCTGTAATAAAATCAAAAGGTGCTTCAACAAAGTATTAGTTTAAGGGTGTGCACACTTATGCAACCATATTATTTTATTTTTATATTTTTTCTTCCCTCTACCTAAAAGATTTTAGTTTGTTTTTCAATTGAGTTGTACAGTTTATAGGTCACATTAAAGGTGGAAAAAGTTCTGAAATGATTTATTTTTGTCTCATTTTTTTACTTTACAGAAACCTGACATTTGAACAGGGGTGTGTAGATTTTTTATATCCACTGTGTATTGCTGACCATCAGATTTACAGTGCTATATATTTTTTTTTTTCATAACTCGGACAACCCCTCTAATAGCCCTGCTGACACCAGGGCTTGGGTGTGACCAAATCCTCTACAACCCCAATACTGGAACACTCATTAGACACATATCTACAAGGAGAAGCCCTGGTTCTATCCTTGGAATTATTTATTTTTCATATACTGTAAAGAATTTGCATTTTCTTGTTATTTAAAGTATAATATCTCAACAACAATTATCTGCATAGAGAAATTGACCAAAATGTTGAGCATGTTTGGTAACCAAATAATTTTGCTCTCTACTCTTTACTTGGTTCTGTAAGCAAAAGCATGAGATCCCATGACAAGTGGCACTACAGTGGAAGTCTTGCAACACAGAAGCCAAAACATATAATTAACCACATGTTCCTCTTTAAAACACAATTGATAAAAAGTCTCTTAATAAGCAACTCTGTCTCTGAGCTGGAGTATTTTAGATTTATTTTTATTTTTTAAAAAGTTTTTAATAAAGGGGTTGAATGAGGTTAGACAGATAGGAAAGTGGGGCTGAGATGTAATACCAGGCACAGCTTGGATGGATAATGCAGACCTCAGTAATGCTGGCTTCACCCATGTTTGGTTCCTAGTTAGACAAAAAAGAGTTTAACGTGCAATTTTTGCTATGTTCTTGTGACTTAAAAAAAATATAAAAAATCTAGGAAATTCACATACAGTTTTTTTTTAATTTTAAGTTTCTATGTTCCTTTTTTTAAAGGGTTGTGCATAAATGGGCAGACCTGTATGGGAAGCTCCCCGCTTCATCTCCTCCAAGCCTGACATGCTCGGTTAGGCTCCCTTGCAGTAAACATCAGATTTTTCATCAGGACAAAAGATCACATGACACAAGGGGATTCGTTCAATGCCACCGCCAGTAATCGGCGGCAGCCATGTCAACTGCATGATTTCAGCGAGGGAGCCCAGCGGAGCACTGCAGGCCTGGAGGAGAAGGAGTGGGGACCTAGCTTCCCTTTACATGTCCAGCCAAGTGGGAAGGATGGGGAGTGGTTGCCAAAACCCCTTCCATTCTTGCACAACCCCTTTAAGGAAACAGGGGAAGTACCTTACAAAAGCCAAAACAGAGTATGCTCTTGCAGTCTGCAATCTCTGAACGCCTCCACAAACCTCCTACTCTTTGCTGGCACACCTTGTTTTGATGATCTAGGTAAGGTTGAGTATTTACTAGGTGGGAAGATCCATGAGTATTACCTGCACAAACATCCATAAATATGCACAGCAAAATTGTTTTATTATTATTCAGGTTTGGTGAATCTATATACAGTCATGTGAAAAAATTAGGACACCCTTTGAAAGCATGTGGTTTTTTGTAACATTTTTAATAAAAGGTTATTTCATCTCCGTTTCAACAATACAGAGAGATTAAAGTAATCCAACTAAACAAAGAAAACTGAAGAAAAGTCTTTTCAAGATCTTCTGTAAATGTCATTCTACAAAAATGCCTATTCTAACTGAGGAAAAAGATAGGACACCCTCACATGTATTCCCTCTTAAATTGGCTCAGATCTCACACAGGTATATCACACCAGGTGCACATAATTAGTAGATCGTTACTCTGCATGTTGAATGAGGCTTGCCCTATTTAAACCTCAGACATTTAGTTTGGTGTGCTCCTGACTGTTGAAGTGAGAGTGAGCACCATGGTGAGAGCAAAAGAGCTGTCAGAGGACTTCAGAAAAAAGATTGTAGCAGCCTATGAGTCTGGGAAGGGATTTAAAAAGATCTCAAAAGATTTTGAAATCAGCCATTCCACTGTCCGGAAGATAGTCTACAAGTGGAGGGCTTTCAAAACAACTGCCAACATGCCCAGGACTGGTCGCCCCAGCAAGTTCACCCCAAGAGCAGACCGCAAGATGCTAAAAGAGGTCTCCAAAAACCCTAAAGTGTCATCTCGAGAACTACAGCAGGCTCTGGCTACTGTTGATGTAGAAGTACATGCCTCTACAATCAGAAAGAGACTGTACAAGTTTAACTTGCATGGGAGGTGTGCAAGGAGGAAACCTTTGCTTTCCAAGAGAAACATCGAGGCCAGACTGACATTTGCCAGAGATAAAGTTGACAAAGACCAGGACTTCTGGAATAATGTTCTTTGGACAGATGAGTCCAAAATTGAATTATTTGGACACAACAGCAGAGGACATGTTTGGCGTAAACCAAACACAGCATTCCAAGAAAAGAACCTCATACCAACTGTGAAGCATGGAGGTGGAAGTGTCATGGTTTGGGGCTGCTTTGCTGCAGCAGGACCTGGTCAGCTCACCATCATAGAATCCACGATGAATTCTACTGTGTATCAGAAGGTGCTTGAAGAACATGTGAGACCATCAGTTAGAAAATTAAAGCTGAAGCGGAACTGGACCATGCAACATGACAATGACCCAAAACATACTAGTAAATCAACCAAAGATTGGCTGAAAAAGAAGAAATGGAGAGTCCTGGAATGGCCAAGTCAAAGTCCAGATTTGAATCCCATTGAGATGCTGTGGGGTGACTTGAAAAGGGCTGTACGTGCAAGAAACCCCTCAAACATCTCACAGCTGAAAAAGTTCTGCATTGAGGAGTGGGGTAAAATTTCCTCAGACCGATGTCGAAGACTGGTAGATGGCTACAAGAACCGTCTCACTGCAGTTATTTCAGCCAAAGGAGGTAACACTCGCTATTAGGGGCAAGGGTGTCCTATCTTTTTCCTCAGTTAGAATAGGCATTTTTGTAGAATGACATTTACAGAAGATCTTGAAAAGACTTTTCTTCAGTTTTCTTTGTTTAGTTGGATTACTTTAATCTCTCTGTATTGTTGAAACGGAGATGAAATAACCTTTTATTAAAAATGTTACAAAAAACCACATGCTTTCAAAGGGTGTCCTAATTTTTTCACATGACTGTATGTGGTCAAAAGGATGTAGACACCTGGAAAATTTGACCTTGTGTGTCTGTTGAGCTTCTTCGTCTAAATGCATGGACGTTAATACGGAAATGATTTCCGATTTAATGTCCTAAAAGTCTTTGGGGAAAAGAATTCTGTTACATTTTAGAACATGGAGAAATTCCTGAACATTAAAGGGATTGTCCCATCTCTCTGTTCCCACGATGAGATGGGACTAAGCTCGGGCTCAGTTACGGAAGCAACGTACAGTAGCTTGTTCAGCTACATTGAAACAGCCCACTCGGTTGTTTCAGTAAGCCTGGCCATCTGGGGCCGGCACTTAGTCCCATCTTGCCACGGAAATTATTTTATACAAGAGAGTTTTCTGTCGAAATGTGATCTGTTTTGCAGACAGCATTGAAACTGAGCCCTGACCCATTAATTTCAGTGGCCAAATGTGAGCATTGTTTTTCACTGACCAGGAAATCACAGCATGTTTTATATTGTATACTGGTCCATTCAAGTCAGTGGGCCAGTGTAAAAAACTGAAAGCACAATGACGGCATTTGTGTGCAGTCAGTGTTTCACTGATGCTTGCTATGAGTTAGGGCTCATGTTCACGAACGTAAGGGCTCCGTGTCCGTGCTGTGGACCGCATTTGGTAGTTCCGCAATACACAGTGCGGACCCTCAGATGCGGATCGCAGACCCCATTCAAGTGAATAGGTCCACGATCCGCATGCGGTTGCTCCGCGGTCGGTGCCCGTGCTTTGCGGACCGTGCATTGCGGAATGCACATGGCTGGTGATCCGTGTATTGCGGAACCGCCATATGCGGTCTGCAGCATGGGCACGGAGCCCTTACGTTCACGGGCATAAGCTCTTAATGAGAGATATTCTTCAGGTTTTCTTCACACGTGTGAAAAATGTATCAAAAACTGATTGCATCCAGGCTGAAAAAATGTAAGAACTTTGCAGAAAATTCTGAAGCAAGCTAAATGAAAACTGATGGAAAAAATATCAGCTTTTCACTGGTAGAACTGGGACGAGTTCACTCACATGAAACTAGCCTAAGATGGAACTTTATCATGGGGCAAAATCTTGTGAGCGTACTTTGTGCCAAACACATCAAATATTGTACATTGTTTGTTAAATTTGGTGCATCTTCAAACCTACCACCTTTGTCTAGAAATTCTAATATTTTTTTCACTCCACCTACCTACTGGAGTGACTTAGCCACTTTTTGTGATTTTTTTTTTTTTTTTTTTTTATGTACTGAAGGGATGAGGGAATTTCATATTTTGAAATTTGAATTCGGGTTCAGGTTGTGGTATAATCTGAATTGCGTTATGGATTTTGTTATTACGGACCATAACGCAATTCCATGACGGAATGCCTTTAGAGGCATTCTGTTTTAATTCCGTGATAACAGAAGTCTATGGCCTACATAATGGATCAGTCCAGTTTCCGTTTTGTTGGGGTCCTCTCCTGCATAACGGAAACTGGACGGATCCGTTATGCAGGCAATAGACTTCTATTATGATGGAATGAATCCATCTTCATCATGGAATTGCGTTAGGGTCCATGGTAATGGAAACCATAATGCAATTCAGATTATACCACAACCCGAATTCAAATTTCAAAATATGAAATTTGCTCTTCCCTAATCCCACCCACTGTTCGAAACTGGAGTAAATTGTGTAAAAATGCAAAAAGTTTCAACATTTTTTTGCAATAAGCCCAAAAATTTGCAAAAGCCCCAGTGCAGGACATAATAAATACCCCCCATCCCTTTTTACAAGAGAATTATAAAGGTTAGTCTTTGATATTGGGCAATAAGGAGAGGTTCTTAGTTAGAGATGGCCCTGTGGTTCACCTGGCGGTCGTTTCGCTGCGAACTTTGCTCGTTCACGATTCGTCGAACATGCGAACATGTGGCGATATTCGCAAGCACCATATTTTTTTACATAGCGCCGAACTTTGACCTATGACACATCCATCAGGTGGGACAGGACAGCCAATTGAAACGTTTCAGCACATGGACACACCCCCGACCCTATAAATAAACCCAATCTGGCCGCCATTTTACATTCTGTTTTTTGCCAGTGTAGGGAGAGGTTGCTGTGTGGAGCAGGGACAGACTGTTAGAGTGTTAGTGCACAGCCCTCTTCAGATAACCCCACAGATTTGCAATCGGATTCAGGTCTGGGATCTGGTTGGGCCATTCCAAAACTTTAATCTTCTTCTAGTGAAGCCATTCCTTTGTTGATTTGGATGTATGCTTTGGGTCGTTGTCATGCTGAAAGATGCAGTTCCTCTTCATGTTCAGCTTTCTAGCAGAAGCCTGAAGGTTTTGTGCCAATATTGACTGGTATTTGGAACTGTTCATAATTCCCTCTAGCTTAACTAAGGCCCCAATTCCAGCTGAAGAAAAACAGCCCCAAAGCATGATGATGCCACCACCATGCTTCACTGTGGGTATAGTGTGGTTATGTGCAGTGTTGTTTTTGATCCAAACATATCTTTTGGAATTATGGCCAAAAAGTTCAACCTTGGTTTCATCAGACCATAACACCTTTTCCCACATGCTTTTGGGAGACTTCAGATTCGTTTTTGCAAAATCTAGCCTGGTTTGGATGTTTTTCTTCGTAAGAAAAGGCTTTCGTCTTGCCACTCTACCCCATAGCCCAGACATATGCAGAATACAGGAGATTGTTGTCACATGTACCACACAGTCAGTACTTGCCAGATATTCCTGCAGCTCCTTTAATTTTGCTGTAGGCCTCTTGGTAGCCTCCCAGACCAGTTTTCTTCTCATATTTTCATCAATTTGGGAGGGACATCCAGTACTTGGTAATGTCACTGTTGTGCCATATTTTCTCCACTTGATGATGACTGTCTTCACTGTGTTCCATGGTATATCTAATGCCTTGGAAATTCTTTTGTACCCTTCTCCTGACTGATACCTTTTAACAATGACATCCCTCTGATGCTTTGGAAGCTCTCTGTGGACCATGTATTTTGCTGTGGGATGCGACTAAGAAAATTTCAGGAAAGACCAACTAGAGCAGTTGAACTTTATTTGGGGTTAGGACGTGGAGGCCACTCCACCGCTTACAATTTAGTGCAAATGGGGCCTTCACTGGCTTCAGTGTTTGAAGAGGGACCCCCATATAAAAAGCATAAAGGGCAAGGACCAGTACTGGGTGGCAACATACTTAGACCCCCGGTACAAACACAAAATGGCGGACATGTTGCCAGCATCACAGAGGGCTGTCAGAATGCACCATTTCCAGGCCTTGCTTTGAGAGATGCTGCATTCTGCTGTTGCGGGTGCTGGCAGAGGAATTTCCACCCACAGAGAAACAGTTGCGGATACCAATCCTACATCGCTGCAAGAAGAGGGCTGTTTGATGATGTGTTGGTCACTTCGGATATGAGATTCTTTCAAGCAACCCATTGACAGCCGCCCTCCAGATCCAGCTTCAGGGAAAGCCTAGACCGACAGGTGTCCCACTACATCGGGTTAACGACCGATGTGGACGCTCTGAGAAGTGAGGAACCCATTGACTACTGGGTGTGCAGGCTTGACCTGTGGCCAGAGCTGGCACAATTTGCCATGGAACTCTTGGCTTGCCCTTCATTAAGTGTCCTGTCCGAAAGGACGTTCAGCGCAGCAGGTGGGCCTGCAGTAAAATTGATATCCAATGACCATCTAATATACCTCCAGCCACATAATCACTTGATGTTTTCTGTCCGGTGAATGAATAATTTTTGGGGCCTGTAGTCCACTGGCCTGCAGTAAAATTGATATCCATTGAGCGTCTAATATACCTCCAGACACATAATTACTTGATCTTTTCTGTACGGTGAATGCATAATTTTTGGGGCCTGTAATCTAACTTGCCAACAGTAAAATTGTTATACGGTGACCGCCTAATGTACCTCCAGCCATATTATCAATTGTTCTTTTCTGTACGGTGAATGAATAATTTTTGGGGCCTGTAGTACACTGGACTCCGGTAAAATTGACATCCATTGACCGTCTAATATACCTCCGGCCACATAATCACTTGATGTTTTATGTCCGGTGAATGCCTAATGTTTGGGGCCTGTACTCCACTGGCGGCCTGTAGTCCACTGGCCTGCAGTAAAATTGATATCCATTGACCGTCTAATATACCTCCAGCCACATAATCACTTGATGTTTTATGTCCGGTGAATGCCTAATGTTTGGGGCCTGTACTCCTCTGACGGCCTGTACTCCACTGGCCTGCAGTAAAATTGATATCCAATGACCGTCTAATATACCTCCAGCCACATAATCACTTGATGTTTTCTGTCTGGTGAATGCCTAATGTTTGGGGCCTGTACTCCCGTGGTCTAAAATAAAAGTTTTCTAGGCTCCAGCAGGGCACATTTTTGACAGTTTCCCTTTAAGAAAAATGGCCCCTGATTAAAATACATATTTTTTGTGGGAATTTTTGCCATTGATCCCCCTCTGGTATGTCACTGTCCATGTTGTGGGACAATTTGTGCACTTCTAGTAAGTATTTGGTGGCTGCAATTATGACCTAAAGATTTTTCTGGTTCGCCTGCCATTAAAGTGAATAGGGCCCGCCGCAAACTTGCGGTTCGCGAACATTTGATCGCAATCGCGTTCGCGAATCATTCCAGCCGATGTTTGTCCATCACTATTTTTAGTTCCCCTCTTGGTCATTCATTGCTAAATATGGGGAGCTGAAGATGGCTCCAAGAAAAAAAAGAGCACAAGTGCCAGCCAAAGATGATCCAACAGGTCTTTATTCAATATAACACATAATGTGTTTTAGGGTCACAGGTTCTTCAGGTACATTTGGACAATTGCATTATCCTGACGTTCAGACTCATCATGTGATGGTTATTGGGCACCTGCAACCAGCATCTCCTAGTGTGATCCTTAGGCCTCATGCACACAACAGTTTTTTTTCACGGTCCGCAAAAACGGGGTCCGTAGGTCCGTGATCCGTGACCGTTTTTTCGTCCGTGGGTCTTCCTTGATTTTTGGAGGATCCACGGACATGAAAAAAAAGTCGTTTTGGTGTCCGCCTGGCCGTGCGGAGCCAAACGGATCCGTCCTGAATTACAATGCAAGTCAATGGAGCGGATCCGTTTGACGTTGACACAATATGGTGCAATTGCAAACGGATCCGTCCCCATTGACTTTCAATGTAAAGTCAGGAGTCCCTTTACTTTCACACTTGCGTTCATATAATGCAGACGGTGGCTCCGTTCAGAGCGGATCCGTCTGCATTATATTGTTAAAACATTTCTAAGTGTGAAAGTAGCCTCAGACGGATCCGTCCAGACTTTTACATTGAAAGTCAATGGGGGACGGATCCGTTTGAAAATTGAGCCACAGTGTGTCATCTTCAAACGGATCCGTCCCCATTGACTTACATTGTAAGTCTGGACGGATCCGCTTGCCTCCGCACGGCCAGGCGGACACCCGAACATAACTTGAAGCGTCCCCATCACCATGGGAACGCCTCTATGTTAGAATATACTGTCGGATATGAGCTACATCATGAAACTCAGATCCGACAGTATATTCTAACACAGAGGCGTTCCCATGGTGATGGGGACGCTTCAGGTTAGAATATACTGAAAAACTGTGTACATGACTGGCCCCTGCTGCCTGGCAGCACCCGATCTCTTACAGGGGGCCGTGATCAGCACAATTAACTCCTCAGGTGCCGCACCTGAAGGGGTTAATTGTACTATCATATCCCCCTGTAAGAGATCAGGGCTGCCAGGCAGCAGGGGGCAGACCCCCCCCCCTCCTCAGTTTGAATATCATTGGTGGCCAGTGCGGCCCCCCCCTCCCTCCCTCTATTGTAATAAATCGTTGGTGGCACAGTGTGCGCCCCCCATCCTCCCTCTATTGTAATAAATCGTTGGTGGCACAGTGTGCGCCCCCCATCGCCCCCCCCCTCCCTCCCTCTATTGTAATAAATCGTTGGTGGCACAGTGTGCGCCCCCCATCGGCCCCCCCCTCCCTCCCTCTATTGTAATAAATCGTTGGTGGCACAGTGTGC
The DNA here is from genome assembly GCF_014858855.1 of Bufo gargarizans. Lineage (NCBI taxonomy): Eukaryota > Metazoa > Chordata > Amphibia > Anura > Bufonidae > Bufo > Bufo gargarizans. The sequence goes on from NC_058089.1 coordinate 33,941,030, forward strand.
GCCCCCCATCGCCCCCCCTCCCTCTATAGCAGTAACAATATTGGTGGCCAGTGTGCGGCCTCCCATCTCTCCCCCCCCCCCCCCCCGATCATTGGTGGCAGCGTAGTTCCGATCGGAGTCCCAGTTTAATCGCTGGGGCTCCGATCGGTAACCATGGCAACCAGGAAGCTACTGCAGCCCTGGTTGCCATGGTTACTTAGCAATAGTACAATAGTAGAAGATTCATACTTACCTGCTTGCTGCTGCGATGCCTGTGTCCGGCCGGGAGCTCCTCCTACTGGTAAGTGACAGTTCATTTAGCAATGCGCCGCACAGACCTGTCACTTACCAGTAGGTGGAGCTCCCGGCCGGACACGAACATCGCAGCAGCAAGCAGGTAACTATGAATCTTCTACTATTGTACTATTGCTAAGTTACCATGGCAACCAGGACTGCAGTAGCGTCCTGGTTGCCATGGTTACCGATCGGAGCCCCAGCGATTAAACTGGGACTCCGATCGGAACTCCGCTGCCACCAATGATCGGGGGGGGGGGGAGATGGGAGGCCGCACACTGGCCACCAATGTTGTTACTGCTATAGAGGGAGGGGGGGCCGATAGGGGGTGCACACTGTGCCACCAACGATTTATTACAATAGAGGGAGGGGGGGCGATGGGGGGCGCACACTGTGCCACCAACGATTTATTACAATAGAGGGAGGGGGGGGGCGATGGGGGGCGCACACTGTGCCACCAATGATTTATTACAATAGAGGGAGGGAGGGGAGGGGCCGAAGGGGGGCGCACACTGTGCCACCAACGATTTATTACAATAGAGGGAGGAAGGGGGGGGGCCCGATGGGGGGCGCACACTGGCCACCAAGCTATTATTACAATAGAGGGAGGGAGGGGGGGCCGCACTGGCCACCAATGATATTCAAACTGGGGAGGGGGGGTATGCCCCCTGCTGCCTGGCAGCCGTGATCTCTTACAGGGGGATATGATAGTACAATTAACCCCTTCAGGTGCTGCACCTGAAGGGGTTAATTGTGCTGATCACGGCCCCCTGTAAGAGATCGGGTGCTGCCAGGCAGCAGGGGGCAGTCTTGTACACAGTTTGTAGTGTATTCTAACTAGAAGCGTCCCCATCACCATGGGAACGCCTCTGTGTTAGAATATACTGTCGGATATGAGTTTTCACGAAGTGAAAACTTAGATCTGAAAAAGCTTTTATGCAGACGGATCTTCGGATCCGTCTGTATGAAAGCAACCTACGGCCACGGATCACGGACACGGATGCCAATCTTGTGTGCATCCATGTTCTTTCACGGACCCATTGACTTGAATGGGTCCGTGAACCGTTGTCCGTCAAAAAAATATGACAGGTCATATTTTTTTGACGGACAGGATACACGGATCACGGCCTCGGCTGCAAAACGGAGCATTTTCCGATTTTTCCACGGACCCATTGAAAGTCAATGGGTCCGTGAAAAAAAAACGGAAAACGGCACAATGGCCACGGATGCACACAACGGTCGCGTGCATGAGGCCTTATACACATATCACAATAACCTAAGATGAGAGTCTAAGATCAAAAACTAACTTAAAATGCTGTGGGGCTCGGACAACCCCTTTAAAGAACATATACATAGAGTACATATAGTTTGACTTCCCAAGTTGTGGTAGACTGGTGTTTTTTTCTGATGCTGCATGAGCATAACAATATGGCATTGTTGCTGTGGTGGGTTCACCTGGTTACAACATGACCCCATACAAATTAGATCATTGAGCAGTCCCTATGAAACTAGTTCGGTTATACCATATAATGCATACAGTATGGCCAGCTTTTAGCATGCAGATCTTAAACACATGATAAGAAATTTTAAAAATTTCTAACATGTCATCCAGGGATAAACCAGATTGTGCATATAATAAATATAAACTTGTATTCATTTGTACAGAGAGATCTCTATGGTACGTCATATATGTGGTCAATGTAATGTCATGTGCCTAAAAACTGTGGCCAACTCCTAAAACATGAATATTTTTGCAAAAGTCTCCTTTGGGGAACTGAAGGAATGTGCACATGCCTCATAAACTGTAGAGTTGACCTTTCAGTGGTGGCAATTGAGGAGTTGAATAGTTAATCTCATGTGTCATATGTGACATTTGTCTAACTAATGAACACTAAAAACAGCATTAAGATTAGTATTTTCAAAGAGGGGAAGCCTACATTACTAATATACAGTCTATGGGAGTCACCTTCGCTGTCCAGAAAGTCTAATCACTGTCAAAAACCAGACACCAAATGTCATTTAAACAACATACAGGTTTAAAAACAAGTCAAAAATGTTCTAGTCAAAAATGTTCCAGAAGCTGCAGGAGAAGAACGTAAATGCTATTACTTATAATGTTTTGCACAGAACAATTACCTGCGTTTTTGGCTCCATTTTGTTTCTGCTTAAAAACACGGTGGCCAGATAATGAAATGTTCTAAAGTCCACCTTTACAGCATTTGCCTTTTTTGTGTTGTTTTGGGATGTGTTTCGATTTTATACTTTTTGCTCCAGATATGCCAGACTTTCAAAGAATTTCAATCATGCCAGGAATAAATGTAAAATGTCACAAAATAACTAAAAACACTACAAAAATGCATATGCAAAATGTCACAGAATAAAAATTAAAAACTGTCAAAAAAACAACTGAAATACATGCAGAGAAAAGGCAAAATGGTGTGTGTGTGTGTGTGTGCTGGAAACCTAAATCTAACTTACAAGTGACCTTTAGAACTTTTTGCGTACAATCACACGGTGCAGTCGCATCAGACGTTCGGGATCTAATTGAGCTGCAATCAAGAACCACACGGCCACAGCTATTAAAGACGCTTATACCATTGAGATCTCGCCTGATCCGAGGACATGTGTACTGGGAATACTGGACATTAAAAACCGTCTTTATCCTGGACATTAAAAACCGTCTTTATCGTCTGGGAGTGCAGCATCTGCTTTTCCAGGCTAGAAAATTGATTGCTAAATACTGGCTTAGGTCCCAAGACCCATCGAGGCCAAAATTCCTGAACAGAATGACTGATATCCTTCGCCTAGAGAAGGGAGTGTATTTTAAGAGGCAGTGCCTGGCAACGTTTAACAAAATTTGGGACAAATGGGTGGACTATAGGACTGGTGCAATGTAATTACGCCTCTCACTGTGGAGCTGCTTCTATAAGAAGGCAGTATAGTGTCCTGTGTGCATGTACTCATGCCTGTGAATGTAAGTCATACCTGGATGGGTTGATATGCTTGGTGGTTTGATATGGTACTCAAGGAAATGATGGTTACCCTGTGGATTTTAACTGTATAGCTGATGCCGTGCCCTCTTCATCGCCTGGGGGGGGGGGGGGGGTGTTGATGGGGGTTGAGGGTGTAAGTGTTGATTGGCTATGATAGTTACTATTCTTCACTGATAGAAATTCCTCTTAATATCTTGCACTGTTGCTGGATAATATGCACAATGTGTGATATTGCTTTGATAATGTGTATCAATTAACAGGGATTATGTATATCTCATACTGCAATATGTACGTGTAATGGTATTCATATTTTTTTTGCCTCTGGAAAAAACGAATAAAAATTATCTGATTTAAAAAAAAAAAAAGAAAAAAAAAAGAACCACGCGGCCGAGTGGCCCGCACTAGGACCCAATAAAACGAATGAGACTGCATTGTTTCATCTGGTCTGCGTATTGCAGGGGTCACATGAACATTAGCAATGCAGACCAACTTAAACAGTGAAGTCTCATTAGTTTAATTAGGGCCTATGACCCGTTTGGCCGCACTGTTCTTGGTCGCAGCACGGCCATGTCCCAAACACCACTCGATTGCATCATGTGGTTGTACTGGAGGATGTTGACTCTCCTATCATGCGTCCCTCTGCAAACAGCTTAGCACTGGAAGTGTCAAGTGAAAGGGCGCCTCTTCACCCCCTTATTCTGTTACCTTAGAGTCCCAGCTACAAGCAACAATTGGGGTCCTAGGAAATTAGAAATAATAAAAAATATTATACTACTATATTACTACATAGATATTATTTATCACTACTAGAAAATTTTCAAAAATTCGATTCGGCCAGTTCGCAGATTTTTTTTTTAAAATGTGGTTTGATCTGAAATTATTAACAGCAAATAACGTTAAAAAATGTCTATTTCCTGGCTGCAGAGAGCCTTTATAGAGGTGTAGAACACTGTCCCTTGCAGTAACACGCATAGGGAGTCTGCTCTGGTAGTGAAATAATACTGTGAGTCAGTATGACATGCAGATGACAGGGGTCGCTGTTAGAATCACTGCATACTTCACTTATTTGGGCAGTCACAGGGCTAAAACTGACCAAATAACTCAAGTATAAACTCAGCCTTACAGGTCGATGTTAGCGCCAAGAAGAAGCGCACTCCTTTTACACCCTTGTCAGCTGATTCCACATAGATGTCTACAGAACCTGTTCTATTAAACACTTATACAAGTAGAGCCCCCTGACAGAGTGGAGAGGGTCTCAGTAGTAGGTTTGTGTTGACGTCACTGATTATTTTGCCCTTCCCCTGATCCGTCAGAATAACCCCCAAAAAACGGATCCTGTCTGTTGAGCATCCGCCTTCACTCGGTCAGAATTTGGTCAGTAATCCATCAGTATTGCTAATGCCAAAAAAACAGGAGTGGATCCAAAACAGAGATGATACGTGAACAGAATATTTGCATGTCAACATTGGGACCCTGGCCACGCTTCACCTTCTGCCCACAGATTTTACATATGGTCATGTTCACCTCATCCGGCAGCTTAACAAACAACTGCCACACCGCCGAGTAGGTGATTTTACCCCCAATGCTTGGAACTGACTGACTGCTACCGCCGTTGCCTCCGAGTACCGGTGCAACGCTATTTCCCGGGCAGGTAGGCTCCTGCGAAGTGGGTGGTCTATATCTGGCACGTTTGGCTACCGACCTCCCACTGCTGCCACCCTGCTGACTCCCGGCCATGCTAGCGACTTGCTGGCTCCGCCGCTGCCTCACGGGCAAGCTGCCACCCTCTTCTCCCGATGATAAAGCCCCTTCGTCACCTGGATCCCAAGTGCAAGCAACTACATCATCATCATCATTGTGTACTGTCTGCACGTCAATGATGTCCTCCTCAACCGTCTCTGGGCCAGGAGCCTGACCGCTCGCAACAACAGCTCCCACGCCACTCTCCTCATCACTACTTGCATGCCTAGTGGACGAAGCGGCGGACGTCTCCTCCAAATCTTGGCTTGCCACTAGCTGCTGACTGTCTTCTAGTAGCTCGTCCTCACTGTATAGTGGAGCTGAGCCCACAGCATACAATACTTGTCTGGCTGAGGGAACGGAAAAGGACAGAGGCAGGTTGAGGACAGGTGAGGGCCATGCCAACTAAGTGTTGTGTCTTACAAACCCACCGACTGTTGGCTTGGGGTGTCTGATGTCACTTGCGACAAAGTCGAAGATCGAGTCAACCATTCAAGAACCGCTGGGTTACTGGTCAAGACACGACCGCTAGCTACGACTGGGAGCTCAGGCCTCTCGAAGTGACCCCTGTTTCCACGGCCCCTTACTCTGCTGCGACCACTGTCTGTGCCAAAAACATTTAGGCCTCTGCCACTCCCCTGTGCAGGGCCTGGCACTTCTCTGTCTGACATACTGTTAGATCAAATAAATAAATAAAAATGAAATGAAAACCCCCAAAAAGTCTGTAATTTTCTCACTTTACCACACAATAAGCTAATAAGACCTTTTTCCCCCCCACTAATATACATAAAAAAGGGCTTTAGAACATATAACTGCGCAGCTCAACAGCAAATAGGCCCTTATTTTTTCCACTCATACAAGCCACAGAAGGCTTTAGAACATATAACTGCACCACTGAACGGCAAATATATTTTACTTTTGCCACTAATGCACAACAAAAAGGGCTTTAAAACATATAACTGCACCTCTGAACGGCAAATAGGCCCTTATTTTTTTCCACTTATACACGCCACCGAAGGCTTTTGAACATATAACTGCACCGCTGAATGGCAAATATATTTTACTTTTTCCACTAATACACGATAAAAAGGGCTGTAATTTTCGCACTTCACCTCACAACGGCTAATAAGCCCTTTTTTATCCACTAATACAAGCCAAAAAATGCTTTAGAACATATAACTGTGTCGCATAAGGGCAAATAAGACGTAGAAATATTTCCTTGTAATAAACCCTGTTAATTGCTGTATCAAACAGCACTTGCACCCCAATAACAAGAATGGTTTGCTGGAATTACAGAGCTGTATAATGGCAATTTGGACCCCCAGTCAGTGCAGCAAGGTGTAATAGGATTGTTCCTATTACACAGGCTGTCACCTCCCCTACTGACCCCTGTTCAACAAAAATGCTGTGGAATGATTCCTCCCTATCCTTTCCCTACACCTTGAATAATCTTTCCCTGCACTTGTAAATCGTTTTTCTGCACAATTAAGTTTTTTCTAGCACTGTCCCTAGCACCTGCTGAGTCGCTGACGTCTCTCCCTGCACTAAGTATACTGGAAAATGGCAGAATCCAAGGTGGCTGAGGCTATTTATAGGGCTGTGACATCAGAGGGCTGGCTGGCTGCTGCTTGGCTGCATGCATGGCATTATGGGTGATCCCTCCTTCCCAGAGTTCATTGCTCTATGTCCTCACACGTGCAGCAGCCATTTTAGGAAAAAACGTGATTCGTTACCACGAAGTGTGAGAAAATTCGGATTCGGTGCAAATCAAATTTTTCCTGAAATTTGGATCGAATTCCACTTCGTCAACTTCGATTCGCTCATCTCTAATCACTACATAGATGCAGATTAGAGTTGAGCGAACACCTGGATGTTCGGGTTCGAGAAGTTCGGCCGAACATCCCGGAAATGTTCGGGTTCGGGATCCGAACCCGATCCGAACTTCGTCCCGAACCCGAACCCCATTGAAGTCAATGGGGACCCGAACTTTTCGGCACTAAAAAGGCTGTAAAACAGCCCAGGAAAGAGCTAGAGGGCTGCAAAAGGCAGCAACATGTAGGTAAATCCCCTGCAAACAAATGTGGATAGGGAAATGAATTAAAATAAAAATTAAATAAATAAAAATTAACCAAAATCAATTGGAGAGAGGTTCCATAGCAGAGAATCTGGCTTCCCGTCACCCACCACTGGAACAGTCCATTCTCAGATATTTAGGCCCCGGCACCCAGGCAGAGGAGAGAGGTCCCGTAACAGAGAATCTGTCTTCATGTCAGCAGAGAATTAGTCTGCATGTCATAGCAGAGAATGAGGCTTCACGTCAGCCACCACTGCAACAGTCCATTGGCATATATTTAGGCCCAGCACCCAGGCAGAGGAGGGAGGTCCCGTAACAGAGAATCTGTCTTCATGTCAGCAGAGAATTAGTCTGCATGTCATAGCAGAGAATGAGGCTTCACGTCAGCCACCACTGCAACAGTCCATTGGCATATATTTAGGCCCAGCACACACACAGGCAGAGGAGAGAGGTCCCGTAACAGAGAATCTGGCTTCATGTCAGCAGAGAATCAGTCTGCATGTCATAGCAGAGAATGAGGCTTCACGTCAGCCACCACTGCAACAGTCCATTGGCATATATTTAGGCCCAGCACACACACAGGCAGAGGAGAGAGGTCCCGTAACAGAGGATCTGGCTTCATGTCAGCAGAGAATCAGTCTGCATGTCATAGCAGAGAATCAGGCTTCACGTCAGCCACCACTGCAACAGTCCATTGTCATAAATTTAGGCCCAGCACCCAGGCAGAGGAGAGAGGTCCCGTAACAGACAATCTGGCTTCATGTCAGCAGAGAATTAGTCTGCATGTCATAGCAGAGAATCAGGCTTCACGTCAGCCACCACTGCAACAGTCCATTGGCATATATTTAGGCCTAGCACACAGGCAGAGGAGAGAGGTCCCGTAACAGACAATCTGGCTTCATGTCAGCAGAGAATCAGTCTGCATGTCATAGCAGAGAATGAGGCTTCACGTCACCCACCACTGCAACAGTCCATTGGCATATATTTAGGCCTAGCACACAGGCAGAGCAGAGAGGTCCCGTAACAGACAATCTGGCTTCATGACAGCAGAGAATCAGTCTGCATGTCATAGCAGAGAATGAGGCTTCACGTCACCCACCACTGCAACAGTCCATTGGCATATATTTAGGCCTAGCACACAGGCAGAGCAGAGAGGTCCCGTAACAGACGATCTGGCTTCATGTCAGCAGAGAATCAGTCTGCATGTCATAGCAGAGAATGAGGCTTCACGTCAGCCACCACTGCAACAGTCCATTGGCATATATTTAGGCCCAGCACCCAGGCAGAGGAGGGAGGTCCCGTAACAGAGAATCTGTCTTCATGTCAGCAGAGAATTAGTCTGCATGTCATAGCAGAGAATGAGGCTTCACGTCAGCCACCACTGCAACAGTCCATTGGCATATATTTAGGCCCAGCACACACACAGGCAGAGGAGAGAGGTCCCGTAACAGACAATCTGGCTTCATGTCAGCAGAGAATTAGTCTGCATGTCATAGCAGAGAATGAGGCTTCACGTCAGCCACCACTGCAACAGTCCATTGGCATATATTTAGGCCCAGCACACACACAGGCAGAGGAGAGAGGTCCCGTAACAGAGAATCTGTCTTCATGTCAGCAGAGAATTAGTCTGCATGTCATAGCAGAGAATCAGGCTTCACGTCACCCACCACTGCAACAGTCCATTGGCATATATTTAGGCCCAGCACCCAGGCAGAGGAGGGAGGTCCCGTAACAGAGAATCTGTCTTCATGTCAGCAGAGAATTAGTCTGCATGTCATAGCAGAGAATGAGGCTTCACGTCAGCCACCACTGCAACAGTCCATTGGCATATATTTAGGCCCAGCACACACACAGGCAGAGGAGAGAGGTCCCGTAACAGAGAATCTGTCTTCATGTCAGCAGAGAATTAGTCTGCATGTCATAGCAGAGAATGAGGCTTCACGTCAGCCACCACTGCAACAGTCCATTGGCATATATTTAGGCCCAGCACACACACAGGCAGAGGAGAGAGGTCCCGTAACAGACAATCTGGCTTCATGTCAGCAGAGAATTAGTCTGCATGTCATAGCAGAGAATGAGGCTTCACGTCACCCACCACTGCAACAGTCCATTGGCATATATTTAGGCCCAGCACCCAGGCAGAGGAGGGAGGTCCCGTAACAGAGAATCTGTCTTCATGTCAGCAGAGAATTAGTCTGCATGTCATAGCAGAGAATGAGGCTTCACGTCAGCCACCACTGCAACAGTCCATTGGCATATATTTAGGCCCAGCACACACACAGGCAGAGGAGAGAGGTCCCGTAACAGAGGATCTGGCTTCATGTCAGCAGAGAATCAGTCTGCATGTCATAGCAGAGAATCAGGCTTCACGTCAGCCACCACTGCAACAGTCCATTGTCATAAATTTAGGCCCAGCACCCAGGCAGAGGAGAGAGGTCCCGTAACAGAGAATCTGGCTTCATGTCAGCAGAGAATCAGTCTTCATATCATAGCAGAGAATCAGGCTTCACGTCACCCACCACTGTAAGAGTCAATTTTCATAAATTTAGGCCCAGAACCCAGGCAGAGGAGAAAGGTCCCGTAACAGACAATCTGGCTTCATGTCAGCAGAGAATCAGTCTTCATATCATAGCAGAGAATCAGGCTTCACGTCACCCACCACTGTAAGAGTCAATTTTCATAAATTTAGGCCCAGAACCCAGGCAGAGGAGAAAGGTCCCGTAACAGACAATCTGGCTTCATGTCAGCAGAGAATCAGTCTTCATATCATAGCAGAGAATCAGGCTTCACGTCACCCACCACTGTAAGAGTCAATTTTCATAAATTTAGGCCCAGAACCCAGGCAGAGGAGAAAGGTCCCGTAACAGACAATCTGGCTTCATGTCAGCAGAGAATCAGTCTTCATATCATAGCAGAGAATCAGGCTTCACGTCACCCACCACTGTAAGAGTCAATTTTCATAAATTTAGGCCCAGAACCCAGGCAGAGGAGAAAGGTCCCGTAACAGACAATCTGGCTTCATGTCAGCAGAGAATCAGTCTTCATATCATAGCAGAGAATCAGGCTTCACGTCACCCACCACTGTAAGAGTCAATTTTCATAAATTTAGGCCCAGAACCCAGGCAGAGGAGAAAGGTCCCGTAACAGACAATCTGGCTTCATGTCAGCAGAGAATCAGTCTTCATATCATAACAGAGAATCAGGCTTCACGTCACCCACCACTGCAACAGTCCATTGGCATATATTTAGGCCTAGCACACAGGCAGAGCAGAGAGGTCCCGTAACAGACAATCTGGCTTCATGACAGCAGAGAATCAGTCTGCATGTCATAGCAGAGAATCAGGCTTCACGTCAGCCACCACTGCAACAGTCCATTGTCATAAATTTAGGCCCAGCACCCAGGCAGAGGAGAGAGGTCCCGTAACAGACAATCTGGCTTCATGTCAGCAGAGAATTAGTCTGCATGTCATAGCAGAGAATCAGGCTTCATGTCAGCCACCACTGCAACAGTCCATTGGCATATATTTAGGCCTAGCACACAGGCAGAGGAGAGGTTCATTCAACTTTGGGTAGCATCGCAATATAATGGTAAAATGAAAATAAAAATAGGATTGAATGAGGAAGTGCCCTGGAGTCCAATAATATATGGTTATGGGGAGGTAGTTAATGTCTAATCTGGACAAGGGACGGACAGGTCCTGTGGGATCCATGCCTGGTTCATTTTTATGAACGTCAGCTTGTCCACATTGGCTGTAGACAGGCGGCTGCGTTTGTCTGTAATGACGCCCCCTGCCGTGCTGAATACACGTTCAGACAAAACGCTGGCTGCCGGGCAGGCCAGCACCTCCAAGGCATAAAAGGCTAGCTCTGGCCACGTGGACAATTTAGAGACCCAGAAGTTGAATGGGGCCGAACCATCAGTCAGTACGTGGAGGGGTGTGCACACGTACTGTTCCACCATGTTAGTGAAATGTTGCCTCCTGCTAACACGTTGCGTATCAGGTGGTGGTGCAGTTAGCTGTGGCGTGTTGACAAAAGTTTTCCACATCTCTGCCATGCTAACCCTGCCCTCAGAGGAGCTGGCCGTGACACAGCTGCCTTGGCGACCTCTTGCTCCTCCTCTGCCTTGGCCTTGGGCTTCCACTTGTTCCCCTGTGACATTTGGGAATGCTCTCAGTAGCGCGTCTACCAACGTGCGCTTGTACTCGCGCATCTTCCTATCACGCTCCAGTGCAGGAAGTAAGGTGGGCACATTGTCTTTGTAGCGTGGATCCAGCAGGGTGGCAACCCAGTAGTCCGCACAGGTTAAAATGTGGGCAACTCTGCTGTCGTTGCGCAGGCACTGCAGCATGTAGTCGCTCATGTGTGCCAGGCTGCCCAGGGATAAGGACAAGCTGTCCTCTGTGGGAGGCGTATCGTCATCGTCCTGCCTTTCCCCCCAGCCACGCACCAGTGATGGACCCGAGCTGCGTTGGGTGCCACCCCGCTGTGACCATGCTTCATCCTCATCCTCCTCCACCTCCTCCTCATCCTCGTCCTCCTCGTCCTCCAGTAGTGGGCCCTGGCTGGCCACATTTGTACCTGGCCTCTGCTGTTGCCAAAAACCTCCCTCTGAGTCACTTCGAAGAGACTGGCCTGAAAGTGCTAAAAATGACCCCTCTTCCTCCTCCTCCTCCTCCTCCTCCTGGGCCACCTCCTCTTCCATCATCGCCCTAAGTGTTTTCTCAAGGAGACATAGAAGTGGTATTGTAACGCTGATAACGGTGTCATCGCCACTGGCCATGTTGGTGGAGTACTCGAAACAGCGCAACAGGGCACACAGGTCTCGCATGGAGGCCCAGTCATTGGTGGTGAAGTGGTGCTGTTCTGTAGTGCGACTGACCCGTGCGTGCTGCAGCTGAAACTCCACTATGGCCTGCTGCTGCTCGCACAGTCTGTCCAGCATGTGCAAGGTGGAGTTCCACCTGGTGGGCACGTCGCATATGAGGCGGTGAGCGGGAAGGCCGAAGTTACGCTGTAGCGCAGACAGGCGAGCAGCAGCAGGATGTGAACGCCGGAAGCGCGAACAGACGGCCCGCACTTTATGCAGCAGCTCTGACATGTCGGGGTAGTTGTGAATGAACTTCTGCACCACCAAATTCAGCACATGCGCCAAGCAAGGGATGTGCGTCAAATTGGCTAGTCCCAGAGCTGCAACGAGATTTCGCCCATTATCACACACCACCAGGCCGGGCTTGAGGCTCACCGGCAGCAACCACTCGTCGGTCTGTTGTTCTATACCCCGCCACAACTCCTGTGCGGTGTGGGGCCTGTCCCCCAAACATATGAGTTTCAGAATGGCCTGCTGACGTTTACCCCGGGCTGTGCTGAAGTTGGTGGTGAAGGTGTGTGGCTGACTGGATGAGCAGGTGGAAGAAGAGGAGGAGGAAGCCGAGAAGGAGGAGGTGGCAACAGGAGGCAAAGAATGTTGCCCTGCGATCCTTGGCGGCGGAAGGACGTGCGCCAAACAGCTCTCCGCCTGGGGCCCAGCTGCCACTACATTTACCCAGTGTGCAGTTAGGGAGATATAGCGTCCCTGGCCGTGCTTACTGGTCCACGTATCTGTGGTTAGGTGGACCTTGCCACAGATGGCGTTGCGCAGTGCACACTTGATTTTATCGGATACTTGGTTGTGCAGGGAAGGCACGGCTCTCTTGGAGAAGTAGTGCCGGCTGGGAACAACATACTGTGGGACAGCAAGCGACATGAGCTGTTTGAAGCTGTCTGTGTCCACCAGCCTAAATGACAGCATTTCATAGGCCAGTAGTTTAGAAATGCTGGCATTCAGGGCCAGGGATCGAGGGTGGCTAGGTGGGAATTTACGCTTTCTATCAAATGTTTGTGAGATGGAGAGCTGAACGCTGGCGTGTGACATGGTTGAGACGCTTGGTGACGGAGGTGGTGGTGGTGGTGTTGGTGGTACATCCCCTGTTTGCTGGGCGGCAGGTGCCAACGTTCCTCCAGAGGCGGAGGAAGAGGCCGAGGCGGCAGCAGCAGAATAGGCCGAGGCGGCAGCAGCAGAAGAGGTAGCAGGGGGAGCCTGAGTGACTTCCTTGGTTTTAAGGTGTTTACTCCACTGCAGTTCATGCTTTGCATGCAGGTGCCTGGTCATGCAGGTTGTGCTCAGGTTCAGAACGTTAATGCCTCGCTTCAGGCTCTGATGGCACAGCGTGCAAACCACTCGGGTCTTGTCGTCAGCACATTGTTTGAAGAAGTGCCATGCCAGGGAACTCCTTGAAGCTGCCTTTGGGGTGCTCGGTCCCAGATGGCGGCGGTCAGTAGCAGGCGGAGTCTCTTGGCGGCGGGTGTTCTGCTTTTGCCCACTGCTCCCTCTTTTGCTACGCTGTTGGCTCGGTCTCACCACTGCCTCTTCCTCCGAACTGTGAAAGTCAGTGGCACGACCTTCATTCCATGTGGGGTCTAGGACCTCATCGTCCCCTGCATCGTCTTCCACCCAGTCTTGATCCCTGACCTCCTGTTCAGTCTGCACACTGCAGAAAGACGCAGCAGTTGGCACCTGTGTTTCGTCATCATCAGAGACATGCTGAGGTGGTATTCCCATGTCCTCATCATCAGGAAACATAAGTGGTTGTGCGTCAGTGCATTCTATGTCTTTCACCGCTGGGGAAGGGCTAGGTGGATGCCCTTGGGAAACCCTGCCAGCGGAGTCTTCAAACAGCATAAGAGACTGCTGCATAACTTGAGGCTGAGACAGTTTCCCTGGTATGCATGGGGGTGATGTGACAGACTGATGGGGTTGGTTTTCAGGCGCCATCTGTGCGCTTTCTGCAGAAGACTGGGTGGGAGATAATGTGAACGTGCTGGATCCACTGTCGGCCACCCAATTGACTAATGCCTGTACCTGCTCAGGCCTTACCATCCTTAGAACGGCATTGGGCCCCACCATATATCGCTGTAAATTCTGGCGGCTACTGGGACCTGAGGTAGTTGGTACACTAGGACGTGTGGATGTGGCAGAACGGCCACGTCCTCTCCCAGCACCAGAGGGTCCACTAACACCACCACGACCATGTCCACGTCCGCGTCCCTTACTAGATGTTTTTCTCATTGTTATGGTTCACCACAACAACAAATATATTATTTGGCCCAATGTATTGTATTCAAATTCAGCGGGATATAAATTTGAGGCCTAGTATTTAGGCGCTGGGTGACCGGTATGGATTTAGTGACAGAATTAGACTTGGAAATGCACAGAAGCGTGTGTGTGAAGTTATTCTGAATGACCCTATGTGCACCTTCAATATGATCTACCCTTTTAGGGATAGATTTCAAATAGCTCTGATATAGCAGAAACGACTAAATTATGAAATTGCTAAATTGGGAATTGTATTTCAACCCAGAACAAAAAATGTGCTTTGACGGACACTAAATAACTTTCCCAGCCACAACAGGACAGCGGTAACGAGAGATTTAGCGGGATATAAATTTGAGGCCTAGTATTTAGGCGCTGGGTGACAGGTATGGGTTTAGTGACAGAATTAGATTTGGAAATGCACAGTAGCGGGTGTGTGAAGTTATTCTGAATGACCCTATGTGCACCTTGAATATTATATACCCTTTTAGGGATAGATTTCAAATAGCTCTGATATAGCAGAAACCACTAAATTATGAAATTGCTAAATTGGGAATTGTATTTCAACCCAGAACAAGAAATGTGCTTGAACGGACACTAAATAACTCGCCCAGCTACAGCACTAGGGACAGATTTAGCGGGATATAAATTTGAGGCCTAGTATTTAGGCGCTGGGTGACAGGTATGGGTTTAGTGCCAGAATTAGACTTGGAAATACACAGTAGCGGGTGTGTGTGAAGTTATTCTGAATGACCCAATGTGCACCTTGAATATTATATACCCTTTTAGGGATAGATTTCAAATAGCTCTGATATAGCAGAAACCACTAAATTATGAAATTGCTAAATTGGGAATTGTATTTCAACCCAGAACAAGAAATGTGCTTGAACGGACACTAAATAACTCGCCCAGCTACAGCACTAGGGACAGATTTAGCGGGATATAAATTTGAGGCCTAGTATTTAGGCGCTGGGTGACAGGTATGGGTTTAGTGACAGAATTAGACTTGGAAATACACAGTAGCGGGTGTGTGTGAAGTTATTCTGAATGACCCAATGTGCACCTTGAATATTATATACCCTTTTAGGGATAGATTTCAAATAGCTCTGATATAGCAGAAACCACTAAATTATGAAATTGCTAAATTGGGAATTGTATTTCAACCCAGAACAAGAAATGTGCTTGAACGGACACTAAATAACTCGCCCAGCTACAGCACTAAGGACAGATTTAGCGGGATATAAATTTGAGGCCTAGTATTTAGGCGCTGGGTGACAGGTATGGGTTTAGTGCCAGAATTAGACTTGGAAATACACAGTAGCGGGTGTGTGTGAAGTTATTCTGAATGACCCAATGTGCACCTTGAATATTATATACCCTTTTAGGGATAGATTTCAAATAGCTCTGATATAGCAGAAACCACTAAATTATGAAATTGCTAAATTGGGAATTGTATTTCAACCCAGAACAAGAAATGTGCTTGAACGGACACTAAATAACTCGCCCAGCTACAGCACTAAGGACAGATTTAGCGGGATATAAATTTGAGGCCTAGTATTTAGGCGCTGGGTGACAGGTATGGGTTTAGTGCCAGAATTAGACTTGGAAATACACAGTAGCGGGTGTGTGTGAAGTTATTCTGAATGACCCAATGTGCACCTTGAATATTATATACCCTTTTAGGGATAGATTTCAAATAGCTCTGATATAGCAGAAACCACTAAATTATGAAATTGCTAAATTGGGAATTGTATTTCAACCCAGAACAAGAAATGTGCTTGAACGGACACTAAATAACTCGCCCAGCTACAGCACTAAGGACAGATTTAGCGGGATATAAATTTGAGGCCTAGTATTTAGGCGCTGGGTGACAGGTATGGGTTTAGTGCCAGAATTAGACTTGGAAATACACAGTAGCGGGTGTGTGTGAAGTTATTCTGAATGACCCAATGTGCACCTTGAATATTATATACCCTTTTAGGGATAGATTTCAAATAGCTCTGATATAGCAGAAACCACTAAATTATGAAATTGCTAAATTGGGAATTGTATTTCAACCCAGAACAAGAAATGTGCTTGAACGGACACTAAATAACTCGCCCAGCTACAGCACTAAGGACAGATTTAGCGGGATATAAATTTGAGGCCTAGTATTTAGGCGCTGGGTGACAGGTATGGGTTTAGTGCCAGAATTAGACTTGGAAATACACAGTAGCGGGTGTGTGTGAAGTTATTCTGAATGACCCAATGTGCACCTTGAATATTATATACCCTTTTAGGGATAGATTTCAAATAGCTCTGATATAGCAGAAACCACTAAATTATGAAATTGCTAAATTGGGAATTGTATTTCAACCCAGAACAAGAAATGTGCTTGAACGGACACTAAATAACTCGCCCAGCTACAGCACTAAGGACAGATTTAGCGGGATATAAATTTGAGGCCTAGTATTTAGGCGCTGGGTGACAGGTATGGGTTTAGTGCCAGAATTAGACTTGGAAATACACAGTAACGGGTGTGTGTGAAGTTATTCTGAATGACCCAATGTGCACCTTGAATATTATATACCCTTTTAGGGATAGATTTCAAATAGCTCTGATATAGCAGAAACCACTAAATTATGAAATTGCTAAATTGGGAATTGTATTTCAACCCAGAACAAGAAATGTGCTTGAACGGACACTAAATAACTCGCCCAGCTACAGCACTAAGGACAGATTTAGCGGGATATAAATTTGAGGCCTAGTATTTAGGCGCTGGGTGACAGGTATGGGTTTAGTGCCAGAATTAGACTTGGAAATACACAGTAGCGGGTGTGTGTGAAGTTATTCTGAATGACCCAATGTGCACCTTGAATATTATATACCCTTTTAGGGATAGATTTCAAATAGCTCTGATATAGCAGAAACCACTAAATTATGAAATTGCTAAATTGGGAATTGTATTTCAACCCAGAACAAGAAATGTGCTTGAACGGACACTAAATAACTCGCCCAGCTACAGCACTAGGGACAGATTTAGCTGGATATAAATTTGAGGCCTAGTATTTAGGCGCTGCGTGACAGGTATGGGTTTAGTGACAGAATTAGACTTGGAAATACACAGTAGCGGGTGTGTGTGAAGTTATTCTGAATGACCCAATGTGCACCTTGAATATTATATACCCTTTTAGGGATAGATTTCAAATAGCTCTGATATAGCAGAAACCACTAAATTATGAAATTGCTAAATTGGGAATTGTATTTCAACCCAGAACAAGAAATGTGCTTGAACGGACACTAAATAACTCGCCCAGCTACAGCACTAGGGACAGATTTAGCTGGATATAAATTTGAGGCCTAGTATTTAGGCGCTGGGTGACCGGTATGGATTTAGTGACAGAATTAGACTGGGATATGGCCAAAAAATAAACAGACTATTGCTGGTTAAATGCACTTGGTGTGACAGCTTCACCCTGATGTAGGCTTTAGCCAAAAAACAACCACACCATTGAGGGTTAAATGCACTTGGTGACAGGCGCAGCTTGCCCCTGATTTAGTATATGGCCAAAAAATGAACAGACTATTGCTGGTTAAATGCACTTGGTGTGACAGCTTCACCCTGATGTAGGCTTTAGCCAAAAAACAACCACACCATTGAGGGTTAAATGCACTTGGTGACAGGCGCAGCTTGCCCCTGATTTTGTATATGGCCAAAAAATGAACAGACTATTGCTGGTTAAATGCACTTGGTGTGACAGCTTCACCCTGATGTAGGCTTTAGCCAAAAAACAACCACACCATTGAGGGTTAAATGCACTTGGTCGCAGCTTGTGCTGGCGCACCACAAGACACAAAATGGCCGCCGATCACCCCAGAAAAATGTGACTGACAAACGGTCTGTGCAGCCTAAAAACAGTGAGCAATTGAGGATCAGCAGCTCAATGATCCACAGCTGCAGATCGATCAGTTAATCAAGTCCTTTGGAGGAGTTAATCTGCCTAATCTCGCCCTACTGTCGCAGCCGCAACCTCTCCCTACGCTAATCAGAGCAGAGTGACGGGCGGCGCTATGTGACTCCAGCTTAAATAGAGGCTGGGTCACATGGTGCTCTGGCCAATCACAGCCATGCCAATAGTAGGCATGGCTGTGATGGCCTCTTGGGGCAAGTAGTATGACGCTTGTTGATTGGCTGCTTTGCAGCCTTTCAAAAAGCGCCAAGAAAGCGTCACAAAAGCGCGAAGAAAGCGACGAACACCGAACCCGGACTTTTACGAAAATGTCCGGGTTCGGGTCCGTGTCACGGACACCCCAAAATTCGGTACGAACCCGAACTATACAGTTCGAGTTCGCTCATCCCTAATGCAGATGCAAAACCACAAATCATACTTCCTAATTTCAAGCTGGACCTTCGGAATAGAAACCTTTCCCTGTTTTTTAGGGTTTCAATTTCTCAGAAGCCCCATTGACACTTTCTCTTAATGTCTAGCATTATATGTGGTTACCATGTGGAAGTAAAAACTTTCGCAACTTTATTTGTCTGTGAAAGCGTGACCTTGTATTTTTTTTATGTTATTTTTGTCTACCATTTTAAGAAAGAAAGAAAAAATATAAACTTTTCTGGAATATTTTAAAATTGATCCGTTTGCATAAATTACTTATGTAGAGAAGGCCTAGCTAAAAGAAAAGACCCATTTTTTGTAGTTGTTTGGTAAAAATCAAAAATTGTATATGAAAAATTCCCTTGAGGAGGTAAAAATGGTGCTGGGTCCAGGGAGAAAGAAATGGAGAACCTCCTACCAGAAGTTTAGTCGAATGCTTCATATGGCCTGTTGATCATGCTCTTTGATATTTCTAAGCAATGTTGCTTACCAGGCAACACAGGAAAACAAATGATTTATTAGGCAATTTGACAGATTCAAAATATAGTGGGAAGGTTTTCTTGTTCCTTTCTTGTTCCCTTCCTTGGATCAGAGGCCAACTTGACTCCAGTGATCCAGAACATGGCCATTAGCCTGTATACTAAGTGGCAACACCCGTCCTTTGCAAGTGACTAGACTTTCTCTTGACCATTTGTTAGGGCTAATGCACACAAACGTATTTGCTTTTTCCCTCCGTTCCGTTTTTTTGGCAGACTGTATGTGGAATCATTCACTTCAATGGGGCTGTAGAAAATACAGAAGTTACTCTGTGTGCATTTCGTTTCTGTTTGTCCGCATGGCCGTTCCGCAAAAAAGTAGTGCATGTCCTATTATTGTCCGCAAATCACGGTCCGAGGCCCCATTCAAGTCAACGGAACACACACCTAACACATCCATATGTCATCCATATTTCATCTGTATTTTGCGGATCTATACTGTAGAAATGCTATGCCCAGCCCATATTGCTCATGCGTTTGGTGATTAATAAGTTGCTGTTTCTGTATACGATTCGCAAACAACAGATCAAATACGGAAACCATACGGATATGTTTTGTGTAATAACGGAACGGAAGAGGACTTAAATCAGAAAAAAAACCTCAGATACGGAACAACGGATCAGTGAAAAACGGACCGCAAAACAACAACGGTCATGTGCATGAGCCCTTAAGCACCACCATTTAATATTGCATATGATGTAGTGGGAAGCAGGAAAAAAATTCCAAATGGGGTTAAATTGCAAAAAAAAAAACAATTCCACCACAGTTTTACGTTTTTTTTTATTTACGACGTTCGATGTGCGATAAAACTAACCAGTTACTTTTATTCTACAGGTCAGTACGAACCCGGTGATACCTTATATGTATTGTTTTTTTTTGTGTTTTGATAGTGATAAAAAAATTAAAAACTGGGAAAAAATCTGTTTTATTTTTTTGTCACCATATTTTGACCCCTAAAACGTTTTTGTAATTAAGTGTAAGGAGCTCTATGGGCGCTTTCTTTTTGCGAGGCGATCTGAACTTTTCATTGATACCATTCTGGGGTATGTATGACTTTTTGATCACTTTTTATTTCATTTTTTTGTATAAAATTAAGCAACCATTTTTGCTGTTTGCCGTATGGGGAATATATTTTATACTATACATTTTCACACATTGCGACACCCATGATGTGTATTTTTTTAGTTCTTTTATTTTTATTTTGGAAAAATGGGGGCGATTAGAATTTTTATGTTTTTTTTATTTTTTGTTATTTAAACTTTTATTTTTTCTACACTTTTTTTAATAGTTCCCATAGGGAACTATCACATGCAATCATTAGATTGCTATTATCAGAGATTCCAATGCACTTGCATTGGAATCTATGATGATTTCACTACTTTCCTATGGAGCCCTATTACAGGCAAGGAAGGGCTCCATAGGAAATACTATGCAGCAGCCTCCTGTCATTCATAAAGACAGGGGCTGCTGCACACATGCTCCGGCTCCTCCGATCGCCACACGATTGACCCCAGCATCTGAGAGGTTAAATGTCCGCGATCAGCATTACTGCCGGTTGCAGACATTAACAGTGGGTGTCTGCTAGAAGAAGCAGGTGGCCACCCGCGGCTATGGCACCTGCAGCGGGCAGGAGCGGGTGCCATCTTTAAACATGCGCCCAGCGCCGTACATGTACAGCGCTGGGCGTGAAGGGGTAACATCACAGTAAGGTGCTCTGGGGGTATATCCGGGTTTAAATTTTTTTTTTAAATTATACTCACCTCATCCACTTGCTCACGGAGAGGTCGTCTGCTCTCATCTTGATTGAAGAAAACCTGCCAAGTATAATTTTTTTTTATTTTCAGCCACCATTTAAAAAAAAATCTATTTGTTACCACGAAACATGAGGAAATTCGGCTTTGCGGTGAATACATTTTTTTCTAAACTTCTGATTGAATTCTGCATCGTATGCTTCGATTCGCTCAACACTAGTTATTATGTACTGGCCACTTTTGTGTTCGCTGCTGAATGTACAGGATAAAACATTGTGCAGCCTGTCAGTTCCGGGTGAGGGCATGCAAGGACAGCTCTACTTGAGGAGGTCTGTTTACATCTCCTGGAGCAGACACCAAAAGGAAGAAATACTGCGGACCTGGAATACAACATACATTAGAAAGTTTGCACAAGGGTTCACAGAAGATTTCGTAATATAAAACTGCACTTTGTACTTCAAGCACACACAGTGTGACAAATAACCATAGGACCCCATAACCATAAGACCCCATGACATATGGAATTAATTTGGTCTCCACTCTATCCATTGTGTCTTCTTTCCTTTCCGTGGTCTCTCGTGATATGCTTTCAATTTTCACCTCACCTCTGAGGTGCAGCCAGAAAGTGACTTCATGGGTTAAGCCAATGTTTTGTTGTAGTTTTAGCGATATTCCACCACTCTCCACTTTCCATTGGTCCTCTGATGTGCAGCTTGATAGAGTGCCCCCCCCCCATTTTTGGTTCTCCATGTATTTTCTTAGGGTATGACCACATGGCAAGCTGCTGTCAGGTTGTGGCCGTGGTCATGAA
Source organism: Bufo gargarizans (assembly GCF_014858855.1). Classification (NCBI taxonomy): domain Eukaryota; kingdom Metazoa; phylum Chordata; class Amphibia; order Anura; family Bufonidae; genus Bufo; species Bufo gargarizans. The sequence continues at coordinate 33,962,701 of NC_058089.1, forward strand.
TTAGCCCGCGGCTGGCTTTCATTTAACTAATGTATGTCATTTTACCGCAACAAGAATAAAGACAAGTTTTTTATGGGAAGCTGGATCCATCCTTCTTTTTTTTAACTAATGAAGACTGCACTATTTAGTTGGTCTTCACTGTTAATGGCTACGCACCAACTTCAATACGCCCGGCCATTAACAATGAAGACCAACTAAACAGTGCGGCCTTCATTAGTTAAATGAAAGCCATCTGCAGGCAAGTTGGCTGCGCGGATCATGACCACAGCATGACCATGCCATGTGGTCGTACCCTTAAAGGAGTTGTGCAGGATTAGAAAAACATGGTTGCGTTCTTCTAAAAACAGCTCCACGCATATCCAAAGGTTGTGTGTGGTATGCGGCTTAACCCTAGTCACTTAAATAGGGCTGAACTGCAATACCAGATGCAATCCATGGACAGGTTGGACTTGTTTTTGGAAGAAAGCAACCTGCTGTTTTTATTGGAGACAGTTCGTATAAGGTTTGTAGTTCATATAAATTCTGTTTTCTCCCTTTTAAGCACACGGACTGCAAATGCAATCTTTATAATTGGTTGCTTGTTTCTTTAAATTGACTAATATTTGATACAATTCTCAGTAGTTGTTTTTGCCTTGTACACATGAATATATGTCTGTATGTACTGTATACAGAATATGTTGATTTTACTTTGCAGGTTGTCTGGATAGCGGGTCACAATACCCTGCAGTGCTGTCATGACAAGCTACTTTGGCTGGCTGTAATCACAGTCCTCTTGGCTATCAGCTACAAGGAGATACAACCTGGTAATGGTCTTGATGGGAAGATGTGACCAGGAGATCTGCTAGGAGGATTACTTAGGCACAGCATTCATTGGTATGGAGTGATGTAAACAATAAAGTGGCCTCTTCAAACAGCTGCTCTGGGGAGGTGCTGAGAGTCAATCCTCACTAGTCTGATATGGGCAGCGTTGGACTGGGATGGCTCGGGTCCACCAGTATAAATTATTCTAGGGGCCAGCAGTATGACTACATGAAAATAATTGATTATAGGGGTCCTTAAATGAATTTGAGAAGGCAGGTCCCTCGGGAATTAGAATACTTTGTGGTCTACTTATGTGAAAGTCATCTCAGCCACATAATGTGTCTATAATAAACGTCTTAGTTTTTTAAATAACCTACTCACTGCTTATATAGATGTCTAGGCTGGTTGAGATGCTATAGGTTGCATCCCTGAATGTAGTGCCATGTCTGTTGTGCCATGTGCCACATATGCAAGGGGTGAGGGACTAAGGGCCCACCATGTTCACCGGTGGATTCTTCTGTTCCCCTGTGGGCCAGTCAGAGCCTGGATATTGCTAGCCCACCCTGGGGATAGAGCATCATAACGTTTATCTCAGAAAATCCCTTTAAACCTGTATATGGCCGCCCAAGAGGTGTAGAGAGATGTTGGTTCAGCCAGTTTGAAGCTTATAGGAGGGGCAAACTTCATCATCCCAAGGACACTTGTCCCCCACATGTGTTTGTTTCCCCTGCCTCCTCAATTCTTCTCTAGTGTCCTTGCAAGTGTAGCCATAGAAGAGAACAGTAGCACTTTGAGGAGGTGCACAGAGACACCAAAGTTTTGCCACAGGAGAAAGGAAGATTCCCTTAAGTGCCTCAGTTGAAGAGGGAGGAGGAGGGATAGATGATTTAAAGGGCACCTGTCAACATCGAACTCCCTATCCAACTGTTTGTATAGACACATAGCTGTACTTCATCTGATTAAAACGCTGTCTTTTGTTTGTTGATGTGAGGCTCCCCTCCTGAATTATGATATTTTTTCCTAATATGCAAATTAGGCCTTTGGTGCAATGAAGGCATCACCATTGCCCTTGTTGCACCCAAATTCTATTAATTTCTGTGCCAGCCCCTCCCTCACTGCTTTGATTGACAGGGCCAGGCAATGGCAAAGCAGTGAAGGAGGAGCTGGTCGCAGAGCTTGTGTGCAACAAGAGCAATGGTGACACCCTTGTTGCACTAATGGCCTAATGTACATATTAAGAAAAAGTAACTCGGGAATGGAGGCTCGGATCAGCAAAAGAAAAACTGTTTTAATCAGGAGAACCACAGCTATGTGTCTATGCAAACAGTTGGATAGCGAGGTCGTTGGTGACATATTCCCTTTAAGAGGAAAGAAAAACAGAAGCTTAAGCCTGAAATCTGGTTGCCTAGGACACAGAGATAAAACCAGGGGGCGCCAGAGTGAGTGGAGAAGATTTGGTCCAGGTAACCTTCATCCACATAAATAATACCACTATCTTTTAGGGCATCTGCAGTACCCCAGAGCAGTGGGTATCTGCAAATGGTTTGTTATTTAATGTTATGTAATGGTATGGCATATATTGTATTGTTATGTATTGTGCCCATATAGCCATGTATGGATAACACAGCTAGGGTGAACAATCCTGTCCCAGCCCTTGTATGAGGCTAGGTGGAGGCTGGCTCCACCCCTAGCTTGAGAGTCTAGAGTGAGAGTTCAGAAAGAGAAAGCTAGCTGTGAATCATGCCCCCTCTTTTCAGGCCCAGAAAGCTACAGTGACTCAATGATCTCTACAAAATCTACAAAGGAGAGAATTGCAGAACTTAAGGTGGATTTACACAGGACAATTCTGCAGCCGATTATCGGGAGGGAAGCGTTCCTTCCCAACAGTCGGCTGCTCGTTTGGTGAAGGAGGCCGCTGCATTTACATGCAGAGATCTCCTTCAGTGTATGAGGATGAGGGATCGCTATTGCAATCATGGTTTGAATCATGGTTTCTGAGCAGCAGATCGCTGTTTACACGGCACGGATTGCTGCCCAAAAGCCATGATCGGTGGTGTCCACATGAACAACAGGATTATCTGATGAACGAGCGCTTCACTCGTTCATCGGGTGATTGGCGACACATTTACATGGGCAGATTGTCGGGAATGATCTTCTGGACGATTACTAGCTCGTGTAAATGCAGCTTTAGAATGTGCATGGTTGAGCACTGAAGTCAGTAAGGTAACCTGCTACCAAAAGCTGCTATGACTTTACTGCTGTGAGGAACACAGTTAAGGCACCTTTCACACCTGGAGACGACTTGACCAGTGATATCACTAAAACCCTGTATCCAGCAGTGGAAACTACAGCCATAGGTTCTGTTGAAAGAGACAGAGAAGACAGAGAGGAAAGAGGGCCATAGCTCTCATCCTTGCCTAAATCCATACATTGCTATCTGGCAGAGAATTCTACTGTGTACAGTTGCAACAGCGTCTGCTATATTTGGATGTAATACAACTCCCATTTCGCACTTGAGTAAAGATAGACGTTTATTCATATACCTCTGGCCTGGTTTCCTGACTCCAGCACCATATGCCGGCCATTTACTTTGGACACCCTGCCTTGCACCCATACAAACACTTAACATCACGGCACCCCAAGTATCATCAGGCAGGGACCCCAAAACCAAGGTGTGCCCCAAGGGACACACCCTGGCCCTAGGGTACAATGTCGAGAGGATAGCCATCATCCTCCACTCCAGCTTTTTCCAGCCCGCAGCACATCCACGTGATGTTTTGGGAGACAGAAGTACCTGGCACACTATGAGAAATGTTTATACTACATTTCAGTTTTTTACTGAATATTTGAATGTTTTTTACTGAGTATTGCACGGCAACATGTTAGACTTATCCTGTTATCTTCTGTAGAAGTTTGTACGTGATCTACAGTTTGTACGTGATTCATGTTAACCCTTTCTTGTGTGGTGTTTGTTCATCAGCTACCACTGTTATACCTGGAATGGCCCCAGAAATTAAGGTCAGTGGGGAATAACCACATCACCGACAACTTCCATGTATTCTTTCATCTTCAATCTATAAGGTTAAAAAATGGAGGAACTAAACAGCAAACACACCACATGTCTGGAAAGTGTCCAGTTTGGCCGCAAAGATAAATAAATGTTTGATGATGATAAATTCTGGAAACACGGGCCTTATTGTAAGATAAAAAAGCCCATAATGTTCATAGAATAGTGAGGGTCGGTAGCTAACATCTCAGTGGTCTACACCACCTCAACACTCTAGAACAGGCATGCTCAACCTGCGGCCCTCCAGCTGTTCCAAAACTATAAACTCCCAGCATGCCCGAACAGCCTACAGCAGGGCATCGTGGGAGTTGTAGTTTTACAACAGCTGGAGGGCCGCAGGTTGAGCATGCCTGCTCTAGAGCATGAACGGCCTGGTGCTAACATTGCAGTTGAAACCTTGATTAAAAGGGTTCTCTTGGCTACAGATATTAATGACCTGTCCTCAGGATAGGTCATCATCAATATCAGATCATTGGGGGCCGACACGGCCCCCCCACCAATCAACTGTTATGGGCTGCCACGGCACCAAAGCTATGCAGTGTATGGAGCTGGAGACATACCTATTGAAGACCTATCCTGAGGACCGGTAATTAATATCTATAGCCCAAAGAATCCTTTTAATCTATCATCCATGTGAAACCAAGAGGTGACAACCTGACACAGGCACCCCTTTGCTCCTGGTCTGCCTCTATGGCATGTACACCCTTGAGTCTGTATATGAGTGCATTAAATACCCATTTTAGGCTACTTTCACACTTGCGGCAGGACGGATCCGACAGGCTGTTCACCATGTCGGATCCGTCCTGCTGCTATTTCGCTGTGCCGTCGGACCACCGCTCCGTCCCCATTGACTATAATAGGGACAGGGGCGGAGCTCCGGCGCAGCACGGCGGTGCATGGCGAAATCCGCCGGACTAAAAAGTCCTGCATGTCCGACTTTTTAGTCCGGCGGCTTTTGTCGTGCTGCGCCGGAGCTCCGCCCCCATTATAGTCAATGGGGACGGAGCGGCGGTCCGGCGGCACGGCGGCACGGCAAAATAGCGGCAGGACGGATCCGACATGGTGAACAGCCTGTCGGATCCGTCCTGCCGCAAGTGTGAAAGTAGCCTAAGTGTTCTCATTAAGAGAAACAAAATAAGAGCATTTCAGGTTTGATACCTTTTAATGGCTAACAAAAATAGAAGTAATGATGTTACATAGCGAGCTTTCGAGATAACTCATCAATTCCTTCGAAGCCCTATGTTTTGGCTATAGTGACCAGAACAATTTTTGTGATTTTATTTGATTTTTTTTTATTATGCAAAATATTATAATAATACTTTTTTCCAACTTTTTTTAAATACGTGAAAAGAACAGCCTATAATAGATGTTAAATTTTTTTGCCATTATTTGAGGACTATTTTTATATATAACATGCCCTTGTTGCTTTTCTCAGCATCACTGCATCTGGCAGGGAGGGAGCAAGCCTCCCTAGCATCACCGGCGATGCTAGGGAGGCTCATTCCCGTCGCGGCCTGCTATTGGCTGCCCCCTTGCCTACGCCGCGCGATAGGAGATGCAGCAGCGGTTGTGCGAGCGTCAGAAGCGACGCGGGTGCCGGGGAGCCAGGTTAGTACAACCTCTGTGAGGGGCCCGGGCGTATGAGGAGGCATTTTATTGGTTGGATAACCCCCTTAAATATTCTTATTATTTCAGGTATTTTCAGTTACGTTCTGCTCTTTCTAGTATAAAAGAAAAATCTTTGTTTCACATAGAAACCTCCACATTTTTGAATGATTTGATAGTAAATCCAGCACAGAGGGTTAGGATTCCTCACGGTTATAAAGCTTTACTTAAAGCACGGTTTAATAATATACACTCTCCGGGGGAAAAAGCGTGAGCAAGGGATTGCGCAACCATTCAACCGGATCACTGGGATAATACCATGAGAATTTAGGTCTAGTTTCTCATGGTTTTAATCACATATTAGTTCAATTTAACATTTTCCATAGGATTTATATTACACCTATATGGTTACATAAACGGGGTTTGAGAAACACTTCCAACTGTCCACGGTGCGATTCACCTGTTTTGGACATGTATAAAATTAAAAGAATACTGGGGAGCAATTTACAAATATATTATTCGGAAATTGAGAGTGGCGATTCCATTCACGGTAGAGTTGTGGATTTTGGGTGACCTTTTTAAGGTTGGGTTTTTGGCTAGGCTTTTGATTGCACGGGCTTGGTTCTCACCTAATACTCCAACAATAAACACATGGCTAAATCTCTTTAATAAGATTAAAAGATATGAAAATATTCTATATAAACAGAGAAACTCTGAGGATAAATGGTTTAAGATATGGGGAGAATTAAATTGTTAAATTTTCTTTTTCCCCTATATGTCCTTTTTTTTTTTTTTTTATAGGGGAACTGGGAGACGCATTGCAAAACGGTGGTGGGATTGGTAGGGAATTGGGGGGGGGCAAAGGTTAAAAAGTGGAAATAATAATTTTTGATGCCTGAATTTGTATGGAAATATTATGGTTTGTTTTTTTTCTAAATAAAATATTAAAAAAATATATATATTCTTATTATGATTTATTACAATATCTTTAGGGGTTGTCTGAGACCTTATAAAATGCCCAGGCCACATGCAAAATATGAATAAGCTCCTGCTGCCGCCACTTACATTTTCCACCAGACCGGAAGTGGAATATGCCATTCACATCCTTGTGGTCCATGCTGACCAATCAATGGCCAATCAAAGGTTACGTGTGCAGAAATGGTAGGCGATACTGAGCCGCTGTCTCATTATCAGAAAGAGTGGTCAGCAATACACCGGTACCGGTCGGGTGGGCGTCATTTGCAGATACGGACTCATTCACTTGAATGGGTCTGCCATCCACAGGAAATGTTCTGCACTGCAAAAAAATAGAACATGTTCTATTTTTTTGCAGTGTCGAGGCAGAAACCGAAATCTCATGGAAGCGATCCGTAGTGTTTCCGAGGGCTTCTGATCTGGGCCTCTGCTCTGCACAGCTCTGTTTTTAACGGATTGCAGACCCATTCAAGTCAATGGGGATGCATCCGTGATACGGAGTGCACACGGCCGGTGCCCATATATTGCGAACCCGCGGTTTGCATTCCGCAATACGGGCACGGGGCACATACGCTCGTGTGCATGAGCCCTAAGAGTGATGCTGCTTGCAGGAAAATGAAAAGGCAGCCCATTTTCTCTAATCTCATATTTCATTCTTCCCCAAAATGTATTTCTAATTTAAAGATTAAAAAGAACAAGAACAATAGTTTTTTTAATGAAAAAAGCCCCTGTATATTCTCAAGATGCAGAATATTTTTGAATCGTAAGAATAATTTATATACCAAGAAATATTTTTGCATACTACTACAAAAATGTGGCCAGCTTCCCACACAACTTCCTAATTCTGACAAATTTTAAACCACATAGAATATCAATCAGCAAGAAACCCAACAATTACATATCTCGTAACAGAGCTCAAAATTGTTCCCCCACCGTGGTATCAATCCCAGATGATATTGGGTGTGTATTACCGGTCAAGAAATGGAAAAATGCATCTTTGAAGAGTGTGCATTGACACTTACCGTAATTCTCATAAGTCATAACTACTACTAATACTAATTTAAAAGTGAGGCTATTTTCACACTAGCGTTTCCGTCATAGGATCTCAATAGCGGAAGAAAACGCTTCAGTTTTGTCCCCATTCATTGTCAATGGGGACAAAACTGATCTGAACAAAACGGAATGCACCAAAATGCATTCCGTTCCATTTGGTTGCGTCCCCATCGCGGACAGAAAAACGCTGCAAGCAGCGTTTTTCTGTCTGCGATGTGGTGCGGAGCAATACGGATTCTCACACAATAGAAAACGGATCCGTCCCCCATTGATTTTTAATGGTGTTCATGACAGATCCGTCTTGGCTATAGAAGACAAAATACAACCAAATCCATTCATGACGGGTGCATGCAGTTGTATTATTTTAACGGAAGCGTTTTTGCAGATCCATGACCGATCCCCAAAAAACACTAGTGGGAAAGTAGCCTAATACTAATTAAAAGTAATGTAATGGGGGAATTAAAATAATGCCCTGAAGTATTAGATCAGCCGTGACACCCGAGGTTCTATGAGACATATCCCTACTTCGTTATTTGTGGCTATAATAATGGACCTACAACATGACCTGATGTTTGTTGGTGCCCTACTGTTCATTTAAATTTTTTTAATTTATGCATCACGATCCCGTCAGACTTAGGCCTCATGCACGCAACCGTTTTTCAGGTCCGCATCCGAGCCGCAGTTTTTGCGGCTCGGGTGCGGACCCATTCACTTCAATGGGGCCGCAAAAGATGTGGATAGCACTCCGTGTGCTGTCCATATCCGTTGCTCCGTTCCAAGGCCCTGCAAAAAAAATATAGCATGTCCTATTCTTGTCCATTTTGCAGACAAGAATAGGCATTTCTACAATGGGCCGCCTGTTCCGTAACTTGCGGAAGGCACACGGGCAGCTTCCTTTTTTGCGGATCCGCGGTTTGTGGAACGCAAAAAACTTCATGGTCGTGTGCATGTAGCCTTACTTCTACTGATCCAGTTCTCCACTGTTAGTATGGAGGAGCCGAGGATGCATTCCCCATCCTGAAAAAGAGACTGTTTTATTTATTTGTTTCCATGAACTAAGAAGCTGGAGCAGCTTGTCCATTGTTCTCTGGCTTATCTTTTAGGTAGCGGCGGACTGGGAACTTAAATCGGCTCAGGAAAAAACTAAAAGTGGCCCCATTTTGTAGGCAGGTTCAAATTAACAGAAGGTGGGGCAACACAAGTAGGTGGGGTCAACAATACCATAGTGCAAAATACCATCTTAGCAGAACCAAATAACACAGTGTAGCACAATATATAGCCCCAAAAGCTGGTCCTCTGTGGTGGCCATCAATAGCTACCATCTTATGTTCTCCTCCTCTAGTTGTCTATGGAGCAGGGGGCTTAGGAGGTGAGATGCGGGCCACAGCAGTGGAATTCAGGAGGGTATGTGCGGTTGCTGGCTGGGTATATGAGTACCTGATTCTAACAGTGTTAATTACTGTTAAGAGCTCTCTATGTGCCCAGTCAGCGGCAGTGAGGAGGACTTGGTTGGCCACCTGGGGCTTGGCCCCCCCGGAAAATTTCCCTGTATGGTCTATGGCCAATCAGCCCCTGCTTTTAGGAGATCCTCAGACGTGAGCTCTTATCCTGACATCATCGAGTGAGGCCTAGAGGGCCACAAGGAGTTGGTGAGCTGATTTGGGAAAATCATTGCCACCTTAGTGCTGTGGGCTTTGTAGCGAAAGAGTGCAGCTTGCGAACTTTGCATGGGCTGTCATTAACTGTCACCGCCAGATCTCTGAGAAGCTCTGACAGACGTTCTTCAGTACCTCTTGCTTGAGGTTCTTTTGTTTTGGTTTCGTTTTGTCATCTCGTTTCCCTCTCTCAGCTGTCATCTAGTTGCACTGATTGCATCCCTTTATATCCCCTCCCATACTGCATCACTTTGCGGTTTATACAACTTCCTGGATTGTGCTCACTGCTAGATGCGGCAACTTCTGGTTTCATAGATAAGTCTGTTCCTTTATTTGTGTTTTCCTGTTAGCTTGATCCTAGGTGACCCTGACTCCCTCCGTATTAAGTGTAGGGAGCCGGTGGTCGTGCCCCCTCACTATTATAGGGTTTTCAGGGGTCACACAGTCTAGGTACGAGGGCATGCAATTATCTATCATAAAGATCTTTGCATGGGCTGAGCAGTCAGGGAGAGCTCTAGGGCTTTTATAGGGCTCACCCTTATGTTCCTTAGTTTGGGATCAAGTCAGTCGGATCTTTATTTGTATCTTCTAGTTTTCTGCAACACCATCCGTGACACTAACAGGGGGGGCTAGGACGGTGGGCAGGGAGGCAATTGCCCACCAGGCCGCCCTAAAGCATGTTAAAAACTGCCGCTGGGCCGTCTTTAACAAATCATTTTATTTATATTTTTTATTCCTCAGGGACAGTAGGAGATGAGTGCTTCCATTGCAGAAGCGCTCATCTCCATATTCATCTGTATCGCCGTCCTCGGACAGCGATACAGATGCCTGTTCTGCGGCGGGGCAGGGGACGGAGAGGCGTCTACCTTCCCTGTTCTTCTGCACTCAGGCGGTGCGATGACGTCATTATTCTCGCGCCACCTGAGTCGGGCAGCACACAGCGGGGTACATAGGCCGGAAGAGGCCTGCATCGCATCACTGCTGATGGAGGTATGTATCAGTTTTTTGTTTTTTTTTCTTTGCGGGGGGAACTGGCACTATGGGGGCATCTGGAATTTCTTACAGTCCCATTTTTTTTGGGGTGGCACTCTGGGGACATTTATTTCTTGCCCATTTTGGGGGGGCACTATGGGGGCATTTCTTACTGGCACATTATGGGGGGCACTATGGGAGAGAGGAGCACTAGGGGATTTTTTTATTGGCACATTATGGGGGGCATTATGGCATCTGGTGGCACTAAGGGGGCATTTTTAACTTGCACATTATGGGAGACACTATAGGGGAGAGCGGCACTATGGGGCATTATTTGGGGGCACTATGGGGGAGTGGAGCACTATTGGGACATCTGGTGGCACTAAGAAGGGGCATTATTTAGGGCACTATGGGGAGGTGGGGGCTCTAAAGGGGTCTTTTTTTATTGGCACATTATGGGGGGCACTATGGCATCTGGTGGTACTAAGGGGGCATTTTTTACTGGCACATTATGGGAGGCACTATAGGGGAGAGCGGCACTATGGGGCATTATTAGGGGGCACTATGGGTGTCACCACCAGATCTTTAAGAAGTTCTGTTAGACGTTCTTCAGTACCTTCTGCATGAGCTTCTTTTGTTTTTCTTTCGTTTCGACATCTCTCCTCCCTCTCCCAGCTGTCATCTATTAGCAGTGATTGCCTCCCTATATATCTCCTCCCCATACTGCCTTACCTTGCGGTTTATACAACTTCCTGGAGTGTGCTGATGCTAGAAGCTGTTACTGCTGCATCCACAAGATAAGTCTGTTTCTTTATTTCTGTTTTCCTGTGGGCTTGATCCTAGGTGACCCTGACTCCCTCCATTTTAAGTGTAGGGAGCCGATGGTCGTGTCCCCTCACTATTATAGGGTGTTCAGGTGTCATACAGTTGAGGAACGAGGGTATGCAATTTTCTAACATTGAGATTTTTGCATAGGCTGAGCAGTAAGGGAGAGAGCTAGGGCTGTTACAGGGCTTACCCTTTTGTTCCTTAGTTTTGGATCAAGTCAGTCGGATCTCATTTGTGTTTTCTAGTTTTCTGTAACATCTGGTGGCACTAAGAAGGGGCATTTTTTACTGGCACATTATGTCACCACCAGACATCTGAGAAGCTCTGACAGACGTCTAGAACCTCCTCCTTGAGGTTCCTTTGTTTTGCTTTCATTTTCTCATCTCGTTAGCCTCTCTCAGCTGTCATGTAGTTGCACTGATTGCATCCCTTTAAATCCTTTTCCCATAGTGCATCACTTTGCGGTTTATACAACTTCCTGGAGTGTGTGCATGCGGTTCCTAGTTCTGAGTCTTCTACAAGATAAGTTTTGTTCATTTATTTGTGTTTTTCTGTTTGCTGGATCCCAGGTGACCCTGACTCCCTCCGTATCTAGTGTAGGGAGCCGGTGGTTGTGTCCCCTCACTATTATAGGGGGTTCGGTTGTGATTCTATTCTGCTTTCCACCCGCAGTCGAACGGCCAGACAGAGCGCGTCAATCAGAATCTGGAGACATATCTGCGCTGTTTTGTGGCGGAGAATCAGGAGGATTGGTGTTCTTTTTTGTCCCTTGTTGAGTTTGCTTTAAATAACTGTCGTCAGGAGTCCTCTGATAAGTCACCATTTTTTGGTGCATATGGGTTTCATCCGCAGTTTGGGACATTCTCTGGAGAGGGGTCTTCTGGTTTACCTGATGAGGACAGATTCTCCTCGTCTTTGTCATCTATTTGGCAAAAGATTCAGGATAATCTAAAGAGCATGAGTGAGAGATATAAGCGTGTGGTGGATAAGAGACGTGTGCCTGGTCCGGACCTGAATGTTGGTGATCTGGTGTGGTTGTCTACTAAGAATATCAAATTGAAGGTTCCCTCCTGGAAGTTGGGTCCTAAGTTTATTGGGCCTAACAAAATCTTGTCTGTCATCAATCCTGTTGCCTACCGTCTTGATCTTCCTCAGACTTGGAAGATCCATAATGTTTTTCATAAGTCCTTATTAAAACCTTATGTCCAACCCATTGTACCCTCGTCTTTGCCTCCTCCTCCGATTGTGGTTGATGGTAATCTTGAGTTTCAGGTCTCTAGGATTGTGGATTCTCGTGTTGTCCGCGGTTCTCTCCAGTACCTCGTTCATTGGGAGGGTTATGGTCCTGAGGAGAGGATGTGGGTCCCAGTGACGGACATTAAGGCCACTCGTCTCATCAGGGCTTTCCATAGGTACCATCCTGAGAAGGTGGGCTCTGAGTGTCCGGAGTCCACTCGTAGAAGGAGGGGTACTGTCACCACCAGACATCTGAGAAGCTCTGACAGATGTCTAGAACCTCCTCCTTGAGGTTCCTTTGTTTTGCTTTCATTTTCTCATCTCGTTAGCCTCTCTCAGCTGTCATGTAGTTGCACTGATTGCATCCCTTTAAAACCTTTTCCCATAGTGCATCACTTTGCGGTTTATACAACTTCCTGGAGTGTGTGCATGCGGTTCCTAGTTCTGAGTCTTCTACAAGATAAGTTTTGTTCATTTATTTGTGTTTTTCTGTTTGCTGGATCCCAGGTGACCCTGACTCCCTCCGTATTTAGTGTAGGGAGCCGGTGGTCGTGTCCCCTCACTATTATAGGGTGTTCAGGTGTTATACAGTCGAGGTACGAGGATATGCGATCATCTACCATTGGGATTTTCGCATAAGCTGAGCAGTCAGGGAGAGAGCCAGGTCTGATGCAGGGCTCTCCCCCTTTTGTTCCTTAGTTTTGGATCCAGTCAGTCGTATATTCATTTTGTGTTTTCTTGTTTCCTGCACACCTTCCGTGACACATTATGGGGGAGAGGAGCACTATAGGAGCATCTGCTGGGGGCACTAAGAAGGGGCATTATTTTAGTGGCATATTATGGGGGACACTATGGAGAAGGGGGAGAGGAGCACTATGAGTTCATTTACTGGGGCACTATATAGGGTGTGAGACAGTGACAGGTCTCACGCAGGTTGGAGGCATGGAAGGGGTGGATAGTGCGGTCCATGCCCCTATTCCACCACAGGTGAGACCAGCTGGATGTAGTCAGGCTGGCATAAAGCACCTCCCAGGGTGTCAGAAAGGGGGAGTGTGTTACCTGTGGACAGAGGCCTGGAGGCTCTGTCTGTGTGGTCTCAGCTGGGCAAGTCTGAGGGACCACAAGGCTGGGAGATAGCCTGGAGTTGGGGGACGCAGCAACGCCTGCTAGGGTCGCAGGGCCATATTCAGGCAGACTACTGAGTCCCAATCCCCCACAAGAAACAGTGAACTGGAGACAGTGGGCGTACTGTGCTCTGTACAGCCAGGAGGCTGTGGGACATTGGCTGACAAAGCCGCACGAGTTCACAGGGTGTGAAATGTAACTTAGGTGAGTCAGGAAACTCTGTGTTAGGCTACTTTCACACTTGCGGCAGAGAGATCCGGCAAGCAGTTCCGTCGCCGGAACTGCCTGCCGGATCAGGCAAAATGTATGCTAACTGATGGCATTAGTAAGACTGATCAGGATCCTGATCAGTCTTAAAAATGCCTGATCAGTCGAAAAAATGCATTGAAATGCCGGATCCGTCTTTCCGGTGTCATCCGGCAAAACGGATCCGGCATTTATTTTTTTCACCTTTTTTTCAGTCTGCGCATGCGCAGAATAGAACGACGGATCCGGCATTCCGGTATTCTGAATGCCGGATCCGGCACTAATACATCCCTATGGGAAAAAATGCCGGATCCGGCGTTCAGGCAAGTCTTCAGTTTCTTTCGCCGGATGACACCGCATGCTGCGGTTTTCTCTTTTGCCTGATCAGTCAAAACGACTGAACTGAAGACATCCTGATGCAAACTGAACGGATTACTCGCCATTCAGAATGCATGGGGATAAAACTGATCAGTTCTTTTCCGGTATAGAGCCCCTGTGACGGAACTCTATGCCGGAAAAGTGTGAAAGTACCCTTAGTTAGAGCCTAGCTGGTGAAGTAACCTGTGAGAATGACCCCCGGAGAAGAGCTAACCCCCCACAAGGGGTATTTTATACTGGCATACATTATGGGGACATTAGCTCAACTGCGGGCACTAAGCAGGGGTATTTCATGTATTGTCATATTATAGGGAGAATTATTACTACTAGGAGGTATTATGCGGAGCTTTACTACTACTGGGGGGTTATGAGGAACATGATTACTAGTATTGGCACTATAGGGGCATTATTACTACTAAGTGTGCTCTGGCAGAGAATTATTTCTATTGGTGGGGTTTTGGGGAGCAATGTTACTTTGGGGGGCACCCTGGCATAGTATCAGCTTAGTGCAATTATTTTTGGGGGACATTATCTTTATACTATTAGTGTCTGGGCACAGTTATTTTTTAGAGCACTGTGTGCCAATAATTGTTGAAGGGGGCACTATCTGTGTGGCAGTAGTATTTCCAGGGGGATTGTTTCTGCAGTATAGTATTGAGGGTGGCAGGAAAGGGTGTTCAGAAGATGTGAAGATGATGGAAATGTGGGAAACTAATGTCTGTCAATCTCTGCAGAGACGGGAGATGGCTGAAAAATCATCATGGCGGTCTGGTCTGAATGGAGAAGATAAAGAAAGAGAACGTCTACAACAAAGGTGACATCACTGGATGTAAGAGGTATGTGGTGCTATGTAGGAGAGGAGATGCTCCGCCTCCTTCCCCTGCCATTTGCAGAAGGAGGATTCAGAGCTAGGTGAGCATGGCCAAAGGGGGCAGAAGGCCACAGGCAGGTGGCAGATGGTGGGGGGAACCACAGGCCTTGGGCAGGATCTGGGGAGGGAGGAGAGCGGAGCTTCCTGGCTGTAGCCGTCTGTCTATTGTATAATGTGAAGCAGGCAGTGCAGCAAGGACAGACCTCCCCCTCTCCGTTTGTTGGGAGTGGCCTATTATATGTAGATGGGGCTTTTAATAATGGGCGGGGCTAAAAATGAGCCACTTGACTGGATTTGCCCCCCAGGACTAAGGCTGTCAGCCCTCCCCTGGTCACTAAGGCAGCATGCCTGAGCACATGTATCACTCTGGGAGTGGTCAGGTCTGGACAGCGAATGTCGGAATGGGTGCATCAGGGGACTGGAGAAGTATCATTTATTTTCCTCTTTGATCCCTCACTGAACCTTTTCCTAAAATGTATTGCCTGCTTGGCAGCCCCTTTGAGTTAAGTATGAAATTTGAGAAATCAATCAATGGAAAGGTGCCTCTCTTTTTTTCACCCTCTCCCCTTACTATGGGTTGGTAAGGAAGGGTGGTTTTGTTTTTGAAGGGGGTCATTATATAGTTTGCTCCTGGATTATACATTCTTATGTATTTTGCTAAGATTGTTATTGTATAGTTGTATAGTATAGTCTGGATGATAGTTTTTTATGCTTTTTGCTAAGGGTACTTCCACACTTGAGGCAGAGGATTCCGGCAGGCAAACTGATGGCATTTGTCAGATGGACCGAATGCAGCTCCATCTGACAAATGCATTGAAATACCGGATCCGTCTCTCTTGTGTCATCCGGAAAAACTGATCCGGTATAAAAAGTTTTTGCATTTTTAAAGGTCTGCGCATGCCGGAGAGAAAACTGCAGCATGCTGCGGTATTTTCTCCATCTAAAAAACGTAAGAGGGACTGAACTGAAGACATCCTGATGCATCCTAAACAGATTGCTCTCCATTCAGAATGCATTAGGATAAAACTGATCAGTTTTTTTTACGGTATTGAGCCCCTGTGACGGAACTCAATACCGGAAAACAAAAACGCTAGTGTGAAAGTGCCCTTAGAAGATACATTTAAATAAAAAAGGACCATTACAGATGTTTCTGTATATTGTTTTTGGAGAAAACGAAACATTAGCAAATGTTCAATATATATATAGTTGCCTATTTGGTTACATATGGCAAAGGTGTGCTCTATTGGCATATGTGTACGTCCAATACATCAATACTTTTCTTTTAGCATTGGGGATGGCATAGAGCTTCAAGCTTTGCCTATTCTAAAAGAACATGCATATTAGAGGTTTATATTTCATAATTCTAGTCAGTGTAGCAATTTATATAAACCTATGCCATACATTTAAAGGGATTGTCCTACCATCAGAACTTGATAGGGAATCAGTATTCAGTCAGTGGATGTCCATCTGCTAGAACCCCTAAAGTTCATGGGAATATGGTGATAGGGTCCCCAGAGTGAATGGAGCGATGGTCACGCATGCGCAGTGCAGCTCAATTACTCTTTATAGGACTGCTGCTGATGAGAATCAGAGTACAACACTCGACTATCTCCAGAAGTCCCATAGAGATGAAGCGGCAGCCCTCTGCATGACCATCGCTCTATTCACTTTGGGGACTCCGGCATCTAATTTTCTGTGAATGGTAGGGGTCCCAGCAGCTGGATATCCACCGAGTAGATACTGATCCCCTAAGGAGTAGGGCCTTTTACATGGCACAGACTTGATTTTGGCTGAGGAGTTCTCAGAAAATCAACAGCAGAAATTCTAAAATGAAACATGGGTTTCTTCCACATTTGCCCAGTGCATCTGCAGGCAGATTAGCCCCATAGTAATCCATTTGAGCACATAGGGGGTCATTTACGAACAGATATATGCTACTTTTGTGCTGTACATCACAGATACAGCCCGGGAGAGAGAATGGAGCAGCGACGCTGGATAGGAGAGGGTTCGGGAAAGTCATGTTTTTCTTATTTCAGCATGCTAACATGCTCCTCGTGCTTTAATTCCAGAAAAGAGAACTCGGAAAACTTATGGCCTAAGCCCTAAACAACAAAAAGTGTAACTTTCCAGGAAAAGTGTTTGCAAATGTTTACTGCAGGTTTGCATACGTTCACTTGTGATTACTTTGCAATTTTTTCCCTAAAAGTAAGTTTGAAATGTGGTATAAAAGGGATCTAAGAAATACCCAAGAAATTCAGTAGGCATGACGCTGCTGGGAGTTTGTATTATCAGCTGTATTCTTTCTGTATGTCAATAAAAAGACAGCTGCGTCTGCCAACTTTCACTTTGTAAATGTGCACATTCTTTCAGTGTAATCCCCATATCTCCTGCCTGTGTAGAGTTCTGTTGTCTGAATGTGTTGCCTCTGGATATGGTATGACGCCTTCTATGGTCATCATCACACATGAGTGTAGAAGGACCTTCCTCCCACACACACACATGAACACGCTTTAGCAGCACGTGTGTTGTCATGCTGCTACCTTTTAACCAGTCAGATCTACATATGTAGCTGGAGAACCCAGAAGAACTCTTTTTCCTGTGGATAAAACACGTTTACAACATTAGAAACTCATAGACATTGGTTACGTTTTAATGCTGGTGGCTCTGTGAATTAAACATTAGAAACTCATAGGGAGTAAGATTTTTGCTCTCAGGTTAGTAGGCAAATATCTTTAAGCCCTTAGCGGGGCTAATACACATGATAATCAAACGATTTATGGCCTATATCATTTGCGTATTTTAAAGGGGGTTTTAATATTAATGGCCTATCTTCAGGAGAGGTCATTAATATCTGATCAGTGGGGGTCCAACTGCTTGAAGAGTCCTCTTTCCAGGCTATGTGATGTCACATTCATCAGTCACATGGCCTATGTGCAGATCAGTCCCATTCAGGTGAAAAACCAAGTACAGCCACTATACCATGAAAGTGCCTCAGTGGCCTCTTCAAACAGGCGATCAGCGGCAGTGCCAGGAGTCAGACCCCACCCATCATATATACAAAATATTGATGACCTATCCTCAGGATCGGTCATCAATATTTTCCTCCCACAAAACCCCTTTTAAATAAAGTAGATGATATATATTATTATTAAAGGTTTTTTTTGAGAGTTTTTTACTAATGACTTATTCTCTGGATGGGTCATCAGTATCTGATCAGTGGGGGTCCGACACCCGGGAACCCCGCCAATCAGCTGTTTGAGAAGACAGTGGCACTCGACGTAGCTCTGTGGCCTTCTCTTAGCTTTTCCTAGGCCAATGGTGTCACATTCGTCGGTCACAAGGCCTAGGTGCAGCTCAGCCGCATTGAAAGTGAATAGGGCTGGGCTGTGATAACAAGCGCAGCCGCTATACAATGGACGACTCTGCGCTTGGTGAATTGAGAGAAGGCCAGAGCATTAGTGTGAGCTCCGGTGTCTTCTCAAACAGCTGATAGTCGTGGGGTCCCAGGTTTCGGACCCCCACCGGTCAGGTACTTATGACCTATCCAGATGATAGGTCATTTATAAAAATACACTTGGAAAACGCCTTTAATAATTTATTACTATTATTCTATTCTAAAAGAATGTGTTCCCGTTAATAAATACCCACCACCCTATTCATCCAAAGGTCTGGTCATGTGTTTGTTTCTATTTGGAATACATTTAGATTAGCAGCGCTGGTACCAGGTCATCCATATACGTATTTTTTATTTTTTTTATATCTATGCTACAAATGGCACAAAACATATGGAAAACTATGGAATAAACTTTATAAAGTTTTTAATATTGATAGATTAAATATAGCATGAAAGGGATCTAAATTTCTCCATATTCTGGGTTAGGCCATTAGCTTGACCTTGTAAAGGGTCTGAAGAACCGCCATAAGCAGCGGTATCGCCAGGTCCTGCTCCTAGGGTTGACACAAGGCATGTGTTTTTTAATTGTATGCCAATTTGCAGGAAGAGTGGGTGTCAGACGGCCATAGCAATGCCCAAAGGAGCAAGTGTGCTAGAATTACAGGACAAAAGAGAAGTGCCTACAGCTGACCGAACCATAAATCAGAGACTGTAGTTAACAACCTTGACTCAGCCCCTTTAAGTTGCTAGTTGATGGACCTGTGTCTGCCTCTAGTCAGTGAAGATTCTAATGCGATCTAAAGAAGAGAGAGGACCCATATGTCCTAAAGAACCATCATCTCTGTGACAGCTCCAGCTATGAAACCAGCTTTACCCTAAGTGCTCCAGAGACAGAGAAAGAGAAGGAAGATTAGAAGGTCCAGAATCTGCAAGGCCATGAATGGGGGGAAGTCAGCAAGATAACGTGCATGTTTAAGGCTGACATAGACATATAAAGACAGCCAGGTCGTTCTTATCATTTAGACCCAGTGGTGCCATGGCATTGGTTTTTATAATCCACTCAGCTTCCTTTTGTAATAAATTAGGTTTTCTATCTCCTCCTCGCATAGGTAATTTAACTACTTCTATGCCTGCACATTTAAGAACCTCTTGCTTTCCCTGATGCATGGTATGTATATGTTTAATGAGACGTGTAGTTCCAATGCCAGTCAGTCTCAATCGATCTCCTATGCTCCCTGCAGCGCCCACATAAGGGTCTGTGAGTTTTGCCTATATAAAATCGGCCCCATGGGCAGAAAACAATGTAAACAACATACGTTGCTTTACAATTAATAAACTGTCTTACTATATGTTCCATGCCGCCAATGCGAATCAGTGTGCCTCTATGTACAAAATTACACATAGAGCAGTGGCCACACCTAAAGTTTCCCCATGGTCCCCATCTCTCCAACCAGTTCATGTTAGAGCTCACAGAGTTGCTACTGGTAACAATATCTCCTATAGTTTTGCTTCGTCTAAAACTCACAATGGGCATATGATGTGTTTTCTCTCTCAAGAGATCATCCCTTTGTAACATATGCCAATTATTAAGAATAGCTTTTTTAATTACTTGGGCCATAGGGGAATACTCGAATGTGAACACGGCGCTAGCGTCTTTCGGGAGGTATCCTCTCATTTGCTTTTTCTTTTGAAATACCAGATCATTTTGTTTCTGTTTGTACGCTTTTTTATATGCCCTATCTATGATAAATGTTGGATGTCCTCTTTGTAATAGTAGTATTTTTAGGTCTCTACATTGTTCTTCAAACTTCTCTCAGCTTCTGACTATTCTTGCTAAGCGCAGAAACTGGCCATAGGCAACCGCTGTTAGAACATGTGGGGGATGGAAACTTTTATAGTGTAATTGTCACGCCCTGCCCTGTGGGTATTCTGAGAAGATCTGTCAGAATTGCTGCACGTGACTCGATCTGACAGTTTGTTTTGTTGTGGGTTTGAGCAGAGTCCCACCTCCTCCCAGGTTTTGTTCTTTAGGTAATTGGTGAGGCTATTTATTCCTCTCTCTCTCCCTATAGCCTTTGTGGGTTATAGTTCTGCCTTGTGTGAGCTCTGGAAGTTTGGTGGATCGTTTTCTCCAACACATCTCTAGATAAGTCCTTTTTCCTTTTTCCTTCTGTGTCTGTTTTGACTAGGCTTCTAGGGTGACACTAGCTTCTTCGGTTGTAGAAGGAGCTGGGTGTCTCTTTCCCTCTTCACTACAGCTGAGGGTTTGGTTCAATGTGTTATAGTCCTAGGTACGTGGGCATGTGCATCAGGGAGCATAGGAGATCGATTGAGACTGGCATTGGAGCTACACGTCTCATTGAACATATACACACCATGCATCAGGGAAAGCAAGAGGTTCCTAAATTTGCAGGCATAGAAGTAGTTAAATTACCTATGCGAGGAGGAGATAGAAAACCTGATTTATTACAAAAGGAAGCTGAGTGGATTTGTGTTGTTTTTAGTATTTAATTAAATTGTATTAGATACATGGAGATGTGATTGTCTCACCTGTGTGTCTTTGACGTGGGGGAGTGAGTAAGGTATTTACTATGCCCCTCAACGGCGTAACGGGAGGCTTGACAAAGCACTTTAGTTTAGTGCAAAACGGCTGTTGCCTTGTGCTTCTGTGACCGCATCTCCTGTGATTTTACCTGGAATAAAGCTACGAGTGGAAAAGTAATTGGTGAGTGCCACAATTTTCTTGCTCTCTTTTATGAAGCCATTTTAAGACTGTTTATTGGCCTTTTTTCAAATTGCAGCATGCTTTATTGGGTTTTCCAATAAATTTCCCTACAGGAAAAAAATGCAAGTATAGTGCAGTGTCCCACTTATGTGTGTATAAGTGGTCCCCTTAAATTTCTGTAAATGTATTTAATGTATTGTAATTCCTAAGATTAGGCTGGCAGTGTCATTATATTATTTCGCCCCTAGGTGGTGTTTGCGCCACATATTATATATAACTTGGGGTGTGCTAATAAGGAAGTAGTAGGAGAGTGTGGAGGAAGTGTGTAGAACGAAAACAGAGAAGAGAAGCAAGTGTATGGAGGAGCAGAGCAGGCTCAGTCCAATATGTAGCTGCCTTCTTTCCTCTGGGCCCTGATCAAGCAGGGAGAGGACAGACCAAGTAGTCACAGCAGTCCAGCACAGACAAGTGAGTCTATGTACGAATATAAAGCAAGTCTAGTGAAGATTAGAGCTGAGTCTAGCCAAGGGACTTCACAAGCACCAGTACCTGGACACCACTGGATGATTAGTGCGCAAAATTATCCTTTTTCACTAAATGCCTTAGTGAACCTGAATATTTCAGGAGAGCATCCTGCATAAAATAATGTAGCACAGAGTTTGCCTGCCATGAGTTAGAACGCCCTTATTGGATTGCTCAATATAAAGTAAGGAAACCATTATATTAAGTACCTGAGTGCCAGAGATTGGACTTAAATCTGAACTATCTAAGAAGAGAACTTTTGTTTTGCCTGTAAAGTAACAGCATTAGGAAAACTCCTCAACTGACAATTGCCAGACCTGTTGTAAGGATTACAGCTAAACTAATTTCTGAATAATCCTTTATGCCATATAGGTGCACTGTACTGATGAACTGTATCAACAGTCCTAAGACATTTCATTTAAGTAAATGTTCAACTGTTTCTACTACAACTGACTCCCTATCCTTTCAACTACCCTCAACATTTGCAACTTACGGTGCTGGCATCACGAACACAAGGACCCAGCCACCAAAGCACCTTAAACACCTATACCATCAGGGGCACCTCAACTACCATCTGGCTGGTGTTCCCTGCAATAGAGATTGCCCCGCAGGATTTAGTGCTGTCCTTCCCTCCACTACACTGCCGGCCCAGGGAGTAAATTAACTACTACCCCCATCGGCCCACCGTAACTCATGTGTTGCCCCTGCGGCCTGGCTCGCTGCAATAAAAGGAAGAATGGAAGCACCCTAAGGCCTTATTCAGATATCAGTGATTCATGGATGTGTGCTGTCCATGTTCTCCAGCACATGTACCCATTAATTTTAATGTGTGCATTTTAAAACGTAAGCATGCTCTATTTTTGTCTTTGTTTGCGGATCCATCACCCCCATTATAGTCTAGGGGTCCGTAAAAAACACGGACCGAACACGGACGCCATCCATGTTTTGTCCATGTTTCCCAGACTATTTATAAGTGATGCTATGAAAACAGATGACACACGGAAAGAAAATACGGACACACAGAAAAAAAACAAGGACATCTTCACAGATGAAACACGGACTGATTTTTTCACGGACGCCAAGCGGACACAGAAATGTGAACAAGGCCTAAGGCTTCAGGCAGGGTTCACATGGGAAAGATTAGCTGCAGATTTGTTGTAGTAGATTTTTGTGCGGCAAATTTGAAACGTTGTATAGTATCAGCAAAGTGAATGAGCTTTCAGCAATTCTCAGTCACATGTAACAGAAAAAAACCCATAGCAGAAACTGACCTGTGGTGCGGATTTTAAATCTGCAGTCTGTCAATTTACGCTGGGTTCAGACCTGAGCGTTCGGAAACGAGCGCTCTGTATGCGCGATTGTACGGGCGTTTACAATCGCGCATACAGAGACTGGCGTTCACACATTGTCGCGCGTTCCTGAATTTCTATGTGCGGGAACGCGCGACAAACGCCCAAAAAAAAGCTCAAGCACTTGTTTGAGCGTCGGGCGTTTTACAGCGCGATCGTACGCGCTGTAAAACGCCCAGGTGAGAACCATTCCCATAGGGAATCATTGGTTCTTGCCTGTTGTGCGTTTTACAGCGCGTAGGAACGCGCTGTAAAACGCTCAGGTGTGAACCCAGCGTTAGGGCTCATGCATATGTCCGTAGCGATTTTTGCCGTACACAAATTGCAGATCCGCAAAACACGGATACTGGCCGTGTGCGTTCCACATTTTGCGAAATGGAACATCCGGCCCATAATAGAACAGTCGTATCCTTGACCGTAATGCGGACAAGAATAGGACATGTTCTATATTTTTGTGGATGCCACAGAACGGACATACGGATGTGGACAAAAATACGTTTGTGTGCATGAACCCTTATATTACGAGTTTCACTCTTGCCAATGCAAAGAATAAAACTGTGTCTAATCTGCATTTTTTTTTGCAACAAAATCCGCAGCGTGTGAAGGCACTCTTTTGTGTTTTTTTTTCCTGCTGCAGATTAGAAACAGAAATGCTGCAGATTTTCAGCTGTAGAAAACCCGCAGCTAGTCAGTCACTTGAGAACCCAGCCATAAGGGGTTAATACGATAGAACAGCAGTGCAAAACTAGGGGCAGGTGACAAATCTAGTGTGTGGATTTACGCTGGGTTCACACCTGAGCGTTTTACAGCGCGTTCAAACGCGCTGTAAAACGCTCAACACATGAAAACCAATGCTTCCCTATGGCCCTGGTTCACACTTGAGCGTTTTACAGCGCGTTTGAACGCGCTGAAAAACGCCCTACGCTCAAAAAAGTTCTTGAGCTTCTTTGGGGCGTTTTGTCGCGCGTTCCCGTACATCGACTTTCGGGAACGTGCGACGATGGGAAACGTTCGCTTGTCTCTGTATGTGCGATTGCAAACGCCCGTACAATCGCGCATACAGAGCGCTCCTTTCAGAACGCTCAGGTGTGAACCCAGGGTTAAGGAATCCATTGTGTTGTGTTACCCATGCGGATCTCCTTATATATTTTTGCCCAGGGATAAAGTTGTCCGTCAGTGTCACCCTGTTGTGTTTTCTTGTCACCTCACGTGTAAGGCTACTTTCACACTGGCGCTTTGGCTTTCCGTTTGTGAGATCCGTTCAGGCCTCTCACAAGCTGTCCAAAACGGATCCGTTTTGCCCTAATGCATTCTGAATGGAAAAGGATCCGCTCAGAATCCATCAGTTTGCCTTCGTTCCGTCTCCATTCCGCTTTGGAGGCGAACAACAAAACGCTGCCTGCAGCATTTTGGTGTCCGTCTGACGAAACGGAGCCAAACTGATCCGTCCTGGCACACAATGTAAGTCAATGGGGACGGATCCGTTTTTACTGACACAATATGGTGCAATTGAAAACTGATCCGTCCTCTATTGACTTTCAATGGTGTTCAAGACGGATCCGTCCTGGCACACAATGTAAGTCAATGGGGACGGATCCGTTTTCACTGACACAATAGAAAACGGATCTGTCCTCTATTGACTTTCAATGGTGTTCAAGACGGATCCATCCTGGCACACAATGTAAGTCAATGGGGACGGATCCGTTTTCACTGACACAATAGAAAACTGATCCGTCCTCTATTTACTTTTAATGGTGTTCTGAACGGATGCAGACGGTTGTATTATCTGAACGGATCCGTCTGTGCAGATCCATGATGGATCCGCACCAAACGCGAGTGTGAAAGTAGCCTAAATTATAGGAAAGCGTCTTAGCATGAGCTGTGCTGAGGACATGATCACCAGGGACGAGATCCTGGACTGTACACAAATCTTCGCCTCCCTTGTGCTGCTGTTATTCCTGATGTCCCTGCCCCTCCAGCTCTCACTCTCTCAGCACCAGTCCTATCGCAGACTGTTTCCTGTGCAGAGTCCTCCCCTGTCACGTAATGCAGCCTTATTGGTCGCCCCTGTCACAATATCTCGCCCTGGGCTGGGCCAGCTCCAGTATATTACTGACAGGCTCGTGGAGTCCTGAGTTTACAGAAGAAACACTATCTAGCTGCAAGCTTCCAGGTAAAGCAATGGCTGTGTATATGGTACTGCTTGATGCTATACTAATCATTAGACATATAGAGGGATATGATCCATACGATCACTTACCTGACGTCATTGTACATTCAACACTTTTGTGTATTTAGGAAGGCTGCAGAATTGTCACAATGGATGACATCTCTTGAGTTTTTTTTTTCTTTTATTGGCACTACAACCAAAACCCGAAAGCTTGGGCAAATCCTTGTAATAGATTATTTTCATATTGTCATGACATTTCTCGCTCTTACCATGGTTTAGCTATGAAAGATGTAATGTTTTACTAGTGTTTTATGCATTTTCTGGGGAGGTAGCATTTTTTTATTTAGTTTTTAAATCCATACCAAAATCACACTTATGTTTGCAGTAAAGAGCACATTTCTAGTTAAAAAAAAGTCCTCATCATTACAAATAAATGGAGCTGAGCGTGGCTGAGCTGCGGTAGCGGCACTCTCATAAGGGCATATGAGTACTGGAATGAGGGGCTGCGGCAATGTGACCTCCTGGAAAACCCCTTTTAGCAGACTGAACTTCCCCAGTCTAGGCTGTCATTGAGACACCTTGATCCAGTCACACTTTTATTATGCCCCCTGCATATATGAATTCGCTATCCATACCACTATAATATTCAGAATGGGGGTTTTGCAAACCCATAAAAAACATTAAGGATCTTTGCACTGCACTGTTATGGTCCTGCAAGATAATTCAGGTGCTATAAGAAAGGACAATATGTCCGACAAAGAAAAAAATGATTTGACCAAAATATCCCCTTTGCGTTGCAAAACTGGGATCCACGTATGCATGCCACTGGGGGAATCAGACTGTCTGATTGACGGCTATCGTGCTGAAGGAGGATGTAGGTGGGAAGGGGTGGTCCAAAAACCCATGCATTGGAACCCAAGAGCTTGTCCATGATCCGATGTAGATCGTGCGCTGACCATAACACACTGGTAGTAACAGTATTTACAGACTGGGGCAAAGTCCTGTGGAAATCTAAACAGGAAGTGAAACTCGGCATATTCGTACAGAAATACCAGTAGTGAAATTCTGGAGTCTGGAAGATGGCCAAATTGTCCCTTAGGTTGTAAAAAATAATGATGCGTAGGGGCACCAGGCAGGGTTGTCCCCTATCCTCATTGCTCTCTGCAATAGCAATAGAACCACTAGCTAGTATAGTTCGTGAGAATGATGAGTTTAAGGGCCTCCATTATGGGAGTATTAATGAGAAAATAATGTTGTATACTGATAATATTTAGCTTTTTTGGGGTAATATAGAAGTGGAGTTAGGTAAAATAATCAGTACAATAGATAGGCTCGGATACTTTTCAGGTTTGAAGATATGTCATTGGGGGAGGGAGAATTGAGTAGGAATGTAGATGTAAATATTGTGGATAAAGGAGGTAGTTTTAAATATTAGTTCATCAACAGATGTGGAGAAATATAAAAGAGCCCCTTCGGAAAATGTTGATCGATTTCTCAGGGATGGAAAGGCTAAAGGCAGTGTTTCAAGGAGATATGGGATTATAATGATGTTAATACCAACAGAGAATAAAGTACCAGCTAAAGAAAAATGGAAAAAAGAGACATTGAGGGTTTGTCAGATGAAAAAATGTTTTGAATAGTGGATCATTGGTCTCAATAAGGTCCTCACACAGGGTTTCTCAGTTTGTTCTTATTCATAGATTACCTCACACACCTTTACTGTTAAAAAAAAAATGGGTTTAAGAGTTACAGACGAATGTCCAAGATGTTGTGAAGAACACAGGCAGGTCTTGTACATTTCATCTGGAGATGTCCCAAACTATTTAGGTACTAGTCTGAAATAGCACAGAGTATTGATACAGTTTTAGGAGTACAGATATATGACGATCCTGTAGTCTGTATATTGGGGTCTACAACTCATCTGAAAATTCGAAAGTTGGTAAAGCAGGTACTCTCTAAGTTGCTGTTTCAGGCAAGATTGCTTATCTTGAAAAAATGGATTAAAAGGGATCAACCCTTGGTGTTTGAATGGAAAAAATCTGTGAATAATGAAAAAAATAATGCGTAAGTGACTGAAATCACTGACAGTTATATAGTCATTAGTATTGCTATTCATAGTTCCACTTTTTTGTGACTGATGGCTCCATCGGAAGCCAAGGCTGGAGCTGTGAACTTTCTACCTACGTAAAGGTGAGTGATCTGAGGGTGCCTGTTTATGGGATGATCGAAGGAAAGGTTTTTACCACCATCTATGACAGCCATAACTGCTCAGTAAAATGACTTTGATCCACTAGTGGAGACCTTGGTGCGTATCAGTGTATCTATAGGATTAGTCACCAATGCATTAGGATGCAACCACTGGTACCTAGACCAAACCAAAGACTCAAGGGGCCATAGTTACATAGTTAATACAGTTAAAAAAAGACATAAGTCCATCAAGTTCAACCAAGGGATAGGTGGGGATGTGAATCCCAGAAGGAATGGCCCTCTTTTTTTGACACAGTGTTGATACTAGCCAGGCATTCTGCAAAAAGTTAGATCAAATTCTTTAAAAGTAAAACGTGCCTCTACCTAGCACTGCAGCCTATTCTTGTCAGTGACTGGTGGACAACCCTCCTCCTAATAAGATATCTGCATATCCTATAGATATCTCCTCTATGCCTCTACTGGAAAAGTCCTTGAAGGTATACATGTGGAAGCTAGCTTTTTGCTGTAGAATGTGGGTGGAAAATCCGCAGCATAGTGCACTAAAAATCACATCCACCTGCGGCGGCAGAAGAATCACAGTGGAAACTGCTGATTATAAATATGAAGTACGTAAATTTACATTTTCCAGAATGGATTTCACCCTTTGTAATTATGCACTGCAAATCGCAGCAAAATCTGTGGCTGAAATTCTGCTTCCAAAAATTGTCATGGCCATAACGAGGTAGTCCGGTCTGGCTGTTTCCAAGGTGAGATGGGGCTAGGAGCCAACCGCAGGTGGCCAGGCTTGTGTAAATCTTTGAGCATGCCTGTGGTCCACTGTTTCCATACACTCCATCACAGTTAATGTCAGCCACGTAAACAGCATAGAAGAACAAGCTCCACTGCTTCCATAACCCCTAAGTTACAGAGACGGCAAGAAACAGCATAGCTTTCTGTGTTGTGCTGATTGCGTAGCCCCCATTTACTGCCATGGAAGTTATGGAAACAGCCGGCCCGCTCGGGGGTTTCCGTAACCCCAGTCACCTGGGGTCGGCAGCTAGTCCCATCTCGCCAAGGAAAGGGCAAGATGGGATAACACCCTTCACTTCCGTTAACATTCAATGCTCTGCCCTAGTTTAAATTGTAATTGTATGTAGTTAAATTATTATATTATATAGTAATTATAATAGGAGCTTTGCAGGAGAAGCTTCTGTTGTCTGGACCGCACATTCTCCTCGACGTGTCGTCTGGTTCAGCTTTTAGGATTTATGCAGAATGTCTTTTAACTGGAGCTACACTAGTCTCAGATGACTAATCTTGGGGGTCACAACTGCAATGGAAATGGACAAAGTTCTGGCTGGCCATGTAGTACTACATGGTAGACATTGAAAGGAATGAGTGTCCAAGTAATATAGTAAAATGTGGGTGTACCAGAGTGGGCCACTTTGGCCAACAGAGGGGCGTCCTAAGCACGTGATCCCCCCCCCCCCCCCCCCAATTGACCATCAAATCCTCTCATTAAAAGACATAAGCCATACCGAAGTGTATAGTAGCATGTGTTCCATTTTTTCTACTATGCTGAATGGGATGCCATATAATTACGGTATGTTCTTAGGAGCTATCTTTTTCATTTGTGTATTAGTGAATCGGCCTGTAAGTATTAATGAGACATTTTGTCTTCAAAGAAACCAGGGAGTGTCCCATTGAGGTTATTTTTTGTCCTTGTGCCAATATGACAGGTTAGTATTAGCCTTTACAAGAATGGGAGAGGCTGTAAAGGGAACAGTTGGTGCAATGTCTATTAAAGGGGATGTCCCATGAAAAATATTCTACAGTTTTCAAACCAGCACCTGGATCTATATACTACAACATGTAATTAAAAATTTAGCATAGCCACTGATTTATTCAATAAACTGTATCTGTATAGCGCCACCTGCGGTTAGTTTTTTCCTTATTTCTTTGTCCTGCTCACTGAGATGGCCGCACATACTCAGTTGCATCCTTCAACTGCCTCCTGAGTAGTGATAGGGAGAGCTGAGCCATGCCCCCTTAGCTACAGCAGAAACAAGCAGAACAATGAATGGGGAGATCTCTGGACCCATGTGAGGTACAGGGCTGGTTCTAGCTTTGTTAGAAAGAGATTGTCATGTACTATATGATGTCTGATTTTCATTTTTTACATTAGTCATGGGATAACTACTTTAACCACCTCAGCTCCCCTAGCTTAAACACCCTTAATGACCAGACCACTTTTTACAATTCTGCACTACACTACTTTCTCTGTTTATTGCTCGGTCATACAACTTACCACCCAAATGAATTTTACCTCCTTTTCTTCTCACTAATAGAGCTTTCATTTGGTGGTATTTCATTGCTGCTGACATTTTTACTTTTTTTGTTATTAATCGAAATTTACTGACATTTAAAAAAAAAAAAGACATTTTTCACTTTCAGTTGTAAAATTTTTAAAAAAAAATACATTTATATATAAATTTTTCAGCGTTTACAAACTAAGCAGCATTGACTTTCTGAGCACCTGTCATGTTTCCTGAGGTTCTACAATGCCCAGACAGTAGAAAAACCCCACAAATGACCCCATTTCAGAAAGTAGACACCCTAAGGTATTCGCTGATGGGCATAGTGAGTTCATAGAAGTTTTTATTTATTGTCACAAGTTAGCGGAAAATTATTTTATTTTTTTATTTTTTTCCTTACAAAGTCTCATATTCCACTAACTTGTGACAAAAAATAAAAACTTCCATGAACTCACTATGCCCATCACGAAATACCTTGGGGTGTCTTCTTTCCAAAATGGGGTCACTTGTTGGGTAGTTATACTGCCCTGGCATTTTATGAGCCCTAATGCGTGAGAAGTAGTTTGAAATCAAAATGTGTAAAAAATGCCCTGTGAAATCCTAAAGGTGCTCTTTGGAATGTGGGCCCCTTTGCCCACCTAGGCTGCAAAAAAGTGTCACACATGTGGTATCGCCGTACTCAGGAGAAGTTGGGCAATGTGTTTTGGGGTGTCCTTTTACACATGCCCATGCTGGGTGAGATATATATCTCTGTCAAATGACAACTTTGTATTAAAAAAATGGGAAAAGTTGTCTTTTAGAGAGATATTTCTCTCACCCAGCATGGGTATATGTAAAAAGACACCCCAAAACACATTTCCCAACTTCTCCTGAGTCTGGTGATACCACATGTGTGACACTTTTTTGCAGCCTAGGTGCGCAAAGGGGCCCAAATTCCTTTTAGGAGGGCATTTTTAGACATTTGGATTCCAGACTTCTTCTCACGCTTTAGGTCCCCTAAAATGCCAGGGCAGTATAAATACCCCACAAGTGACCCCATTTTGGAAAGAAGACACCCCAAGGTATTCCGTGAGGGGCATGGAGAGTTCATAGAAGTTTTTTGGCACAAGTTAGCGGAAATAGATTTTTTTTCTCACAAAGTCTCCCTTTCCGCTAACTTGTGACAAAAAGTTCAATCTTTTATGGACTCAATATGCCCCTCAGCGAATACCTTGGGGAGTCTTCTTTCCGAAATGGGGTCACATGTGGGGTATTTATACTGCCCTGGCATTTTAGGGGCCCTAAAGCGTGAGAAGTCTGGAATATAAATGTCTAAAACATTTTACGCATTTGGATTCCGTGAGGGGTATGGTGAGTTCATGTGAGATTACATTTTTTGTCACAAGTTAGTGGAATATGAGACTTTTTAAGAAAAAACAAAAAAAATACAAAAATCAATTTCCGCTAACTTATGCCAAAAAAATGTCTGAATGGAGCCTTTAAGGGGGGTGATCAATGACAGAGGGGTGATCAGGGAGTCTATATGGGGTGATTACCACCCTGTCATTGATCACCCCCCTGTAAGGCTCCATTCAGACGTCCGTATGTGTTTTGCGGATCCACGGATCAATGGATCGGATCCGCAAAACACATACGGACGTCTGAATGGAGCCTTACAGGGGGGGTGATCAATGACAGGGAGGTGATCAGGGAGTCTATATGGGGTGATCACCACCCTGTCATTGATCACCCCCCTGTAAGGCTCCATTCAGACGTCCGTATGTGTTTTGCAGATCCGATCCATGGATCCGTGGATCCGTAAAACACATATGGACGTCTGAATGGAGCCTTACAGGGGGGTGATCAATGACAGGGGGGTGATCAGGGAGTCTATATGGGGTGATCAGGGGTTAATAAGGGGTTAATAAGTGACAGGGGGGGTGTAGTGTAGTGTGGTGTTTGGTGCTACTTATTACAGAGCTGCCTGTGTCCTCTGGTGGTCGATCCAAGCAAAAGGGACCACCAGAGGACCAGGTAACCTGCTATCAAAACAGCGTCTAATATACCTGTTAGGGGTTAAAAAAATCGCATCTCCAGCCTGCCAGCGAACGATCGCCGCTGGCAGGCTGTAGATCCACTCGCTTACCTGCACTCGCCTGTGTGCGCGCGTTCACAGGAAATCTCGCGTCTCGCAAGATGACGCGAAGATCCGTGACTGTGCCTGAGTGAGCCGCCTCCGGAACGCGATCCTGCGTTAGGCGGTCCGGAGGCGGTTAAATATGCTCAAACGCTGCAACATTGCAATTAATATTGGGTAAATGGCTCAATTTTGGCAGGGACCATAATGCTGTTGTCTTAAAGGGGTTTTCCAAGATATTTTTATTGGTGAACTATCCTCAGGATAGGTCACCAATATCAGATCAGCAGGGGTCCGACACCAGGCACCCCCGCCGATCAGCTAATTGAAGAGAAGGCCGCGCATCGTGCAAGCGCAGCCTTCTCTTCACTGTTTACCTGCTCACTGTCGACATCGCAACAGTGAGCAGGTGTAATTACAAGCCGTCCTATCCACTTCTATGGGATGGCTCCTTCCTATACAAATGTATAGGAATGAGTCGTCTCATTGAAGTGAATGGGACTTGTAGATATGGCGAGCAGGTAAACAATGAAGAGAAGGCAGCACTTGCACAGTGTGCGGCCTTCTCTTCAATTAGCTGATTGGCAATAAGAATATCGTCATTTATCAAACTGGTGTAAAGTAGAACTGGCTTAGTTGCCCATAGCAACCATTCAGAGTCCACCTTTAATTTTTGACAGCTCCTTTGGAAAATGAAAGGAGGTATCTGATTGGTTGCTATGGGCAACTAAGCCAGTTCTACTTTACATCAGTTTGATAAATGACCCCACATATCTCTAATACAGTCAGGGCTAATGTGAATATCAGGCCACTAGAGCCCATAGGGCGTGGGGGCCCATAGTTACCTGGGTAAATGCTCTATGCTTGTCAGTTTAAGGTGTAATCCTGCCCACCAAGGACTCACATACACCTAGAGCCAAATGTGAGGATCTCATAAGAATGGAAACATCATTAGAGATACCCCTTCACATTACTTAACCTGTTTTGTTGCTGGCACTGCGCCTGTACGTTCCCGGAGTAACATTTTACAGCTAATATACAGTAGTGATGAGCGGCAGGGGCTATATTCGAATTTGCGATATTTCACGAATATTTGGGTGAATATTTGTCATATATTCGCAAATTAGAGATTATTTTCTTGATTGCGAAAAATCGCCAATGTAATATTTGCGTAATGCGTGCAAAATACAGGCGTGGGTCACTCTTGCTACATTTTCCAAACTGCTAGAAGTTTCCTGAGACTGGAGAAAATGGTGGCCACGGCAGAACATTAAAATGGCTTTATATGCAGTAAGACTGGTCTAATATATTCGCAATTGCGCTAATCGGCACTAATGAGGCGAATATTTTAGCGCAATACGTGAAACTTCACATTTTAGCAGGTCTGCATGTATGTATGGACAGCAGAACCTATAAAAACAGCAGAAAATGGCTGCTGGGGAGGTTCTTATATAGTAAGGGACAGCTTTCCTATTGGTTGCTAGGGATGTTGCTAAGCTCAGATAAGACATTGCAGCCTTCTCATTGGCCCACAAGCAAGAAGGGAGGTTACTGATAAAAAAAAAAATCTAGAATATTCGAAATTACGAATATATATCACTATATTCTAAATATTCGCAAATTCTCAAAGTGCCGATATTCGCGATTAACATTCGCGGTTCAAATATTCGCGCCCAACACTAATATACAGTAGATGTCTGTATGTCCAAAGGTTAGTGAATTCCTGTACATAAGATAGCATTATCTTTTTTCCATTTCTTGCTGATCTTCTGTTCAGAATGCCACGGATACATTTATGTAATAATGTCCACTTACTGTAATATGCGTAAAGTAATGCGAGGGCAGGCTTTTACTGAGCCTCAACTGAAAAAAAGAAGAAAATACAAGGTTATAAACTCCACTTGTGGAGAAGAATAATGCAGGAGATTCATCAAAACTGGTGTAAAGTAGAACGGACTTAGTTGCCCATTGCAACCAATCAGATTCCACCTTTCATTTTTTGGAGCTCCAAAAGGATCAATCTGATTGGTTGGTCTCTCTGTAAGGGTATATTCACACGACCGCGCAGTGTTTTGCGGTCTGCAAATTGCCGTGTGCATTGCGCATTTTGCAAAACGCACAGGGCTGGCGCTATATAGAACTTGTGAAAATTGTGGGGCCGCGGAACAGAACTACGGATGTGGACAGCACACAGTATGCTGTCCGCATCTTTTGAAGCCCCATTGAAATGAATGGGTCTGCGTAATTGCGGAATGGAAGTGAACTCATTCATAAGGTCGTGTGAATGTACCCTAAAGGTGGGTTTACATACGAAAAATTTCACACGGGATTTCGGCACATACTCGGGGTATGTTCACACACTGCCTTGATACAGATTTTGTACAGGTGCCCAGGATATTGGACAACCCCTTTTTTTGAAGTCTCAGGAATATATATGTATATGTACATGCATATATGTGTGTATGTGGGAACATGCTTGTGTCTGTATATAGACATGTGTGTACATATGTGTATATACAGTATGTATAAGTGGACATGCATCAATATAGCATACAGCATAAGGTTATACGTTTGCTTGAGTATGTGACATATGCGTGAATGATGCCATCCTACACACTATCCTGTTTTCAATTATTATTAGATTTATAATAATTTATATTAAAATTATGAATTATAAATATTTATTTATAATATTGTTATTATTTCTTTGATGTACTACTCTTATCTTAGGCCATGTCTCAGGATCGTAGCTGTCACAAATGTGACTGCCTGCATTAGGCCTCTTTCACACTACAGTATGTTGCATTCAGTGTTTTGCGTTCCGTTTTTCACGGATCCGTTGTTCCGTTTTTTGCTTCCGTTGTGGTTCCGTTTCCGTTCCGTTGTTCCGTTCCGTTTTTCCGTATGGCAAATACAGTATACAGTAATTTCATATTAAAAATTGGGCTGGGCATAACATTTTCAATTGATGGTTCCGCAAAAAACGGAACGGATACGGAAGACATACGGATGCATTTCCGTATGTGTTCCGTTTTTTTTGCGGCCCCATTGACTTTAATGGAGCCACGGACTGTGATTCTCGGCCAAATATAGGACATGTTCTATCTTTTCAACGGAACGGAAAAACGGAAATACGGAAACGGAATGCATACGGAACACATTCCGTTTTTTTGCGGAACCATTGAAATGAATGGTTCCGTATACGGACCGTATACGGAACGCAAAAAACGGACCGTATACGGAACGCAAAAAACTGTAGTGTGAAAGAGGCCTTAATCTGTAAGCACAGGAACTGTGTGTGTATAGTTATTACAGTAGACCCCTAACCATGGACAGCATGAAATACAGATAGGCTTCCACTTGGGCTCCTGGATTATGATGTGGTGCACGGGGAGAAGAGTCCACTGGTCGGATACACTCTGACTTGTCCCCTCCCAGCTCACTTAGATTTCACATGTCTTTCCTTACACAAAGAGAGAGTAATACATAGTTCGTTGTAATGAGGGAGACTGTCAGTATTTCATGTTGTCTGTGGTTAGATTTGCATGAATTTGCTGATGGGTTCCCTTTAAAAGGAAGTGTCAGTCTATATTTTTTTGTGGTCAGTGTGACATTTCAGAATTTAATTTTGCATCCAGAAAAACATGTTATATTACAAAATCTATAACTATTTGATTTTAGTCAAATAAAATGGAAAAAAAGTTTGATTATAGAATACATTTTAGAGTGATGGTGAATTCACATGTGGCAGATTTTTTATTTTTTATTTCTGTGACTGACCAATTTATTTAAATGGGGTTTGCAGACAACCATGTACTTGCTACAGAAACAACCCCACTCAAATGAACAAATCTGCTACATGTAAATTTGCTCTAAATAAGACCGCCAGTCATATTTAGGGCTCTTCAGCGCCACCTAGAGCATACCAGGTGAGTCATACACATCAACAGTACTATATTGTCGCACACTGGTTCCTTATCTGTTTCTGAGTTGCAGTTCTACAGACATGACTTCTTGATAGTTTGCCCAGTGGATACAATTCACAAAACTGGGTCATTGCAATGTCGCCGCTGCTCAGGATTAATTCCAGATGAGCGGTGGATTCATAAAGGCATAAGTTTCACTTAGGGTCCATTCACACGTCCGTTTTTTCTTTCCTGATCTGTTCCGTTTTTTGCGGAACAGATCAGGACCAGATCTGGACCCATTCATTTTCAATGGGTCCTGGAAAAAATCGGACAGCACAATGTGTGCTGTCCGTTTCCGTTGTTCCGTTCCGTTCCGCATGTCCTTTTAAATATAAAACATGTCCTATTCTTTTCCGCAAAATTCGGATCCTGGTACAATACAAAGTCAATGGATCCGCAAAAAACGGAAGACATTCGGATGTCATTCCGTATGTCATCAGTTTTATACGGAATCCGTTCCTGGAAACACATAACAAATTTTTATTTTTTCAATTTTTTTTCAAAGAAATCCAAACAACTTTATTTGATTATTGAAATTTGTACATGTTTCCGTTTTTTGCTGATCCGCAAAAAACGGATGACATACGGATGACATATGGAAACATTTTCAGGAACAACGGATCCGCAAAAAACGGACTGAAAATCGGGATATAGGAAAATACTGACGTGTGAATGTAGCCTTAATTCCAGACTTCAATACAGACTACGCTTTTTGTGTTTGGACTGAATATTTTGTCAGGTCTACTTGATAGTTTGAAATGGTTGCTTATTGTTGTTTTCAATGTTACATTGTTTCATATGTAATTTTAATTTAACCTCAAAGCGTAGCTGAGTTAGCAAAAAAAAAGTTTGCATAATGGCTGTGCATCTTTGTACAAACATAACTGTGAAGGAACTGGTGTTTTTGGGGCTTCCCTAAAGTTTTTTTTCCAGCCATGTCATTTGCTGTTTCAGCTGCACAGCTAGATGCATTACACTTAAAAGCTACACAGCTAGATGCATTTCACTCAACAGCACTGTACTGTTGTGACATGCTTTCCTCTACTGCCCACTGTTTGCTTTCAGCTCTGTAGCTCACATAACAAAAGTCGCGTAAAGGTGGAATCTGATTGGTTGCTATGGGCAATTCCCATTTCCTCTCAGCTGTCTTCTGAGTCTCTGTTACTAAGGATGGATCTTGCCTGACAATAGGCAGTGGACTGCAAATTAGGTGGAAGTCAGACCCCTAGTGGCCATGACTTTACTGCTTTTTTTTTTCAGGTGGATGTAGATTTTTGCAATGAAGTGATTAAGAAATTTGCTATTTACACCACTGTCTATTAAATGAAATGAAATTGTGTGAAAGTACAGTGACTCTAATATTTTCTATTTTAGATATTGCTTGCTTTGTTAGACTCTTATCGGATACTACATATTCAAACAGGAAAATGCCCAGGAGGGAAAGGTAATGGAAGACATTTTCAGTAACCAAGTGTTCCCCTTGTGATCAATCAGTACTTAGGAAATAGTGGATAATATATATTCAATTTTTTTTAATTATTGCATAAATGAATGACCCAAATTACAATGATTCATGTAGTATTTAGTAGTTTAGTAAGGACACAGATCTGTTAAATCTAGGGTAAACAACCAGTGGCCCAAGGGCCACATGCAGCCTCCAAAGCAATTCTGTTTGGCCATCAACCATCTGCTCACAGACTTTCTTGGGGATGGCTGCTCACAAGTGTTTTCCATGATACACATAGTTCGGGGGCAGGTAAATACTAATGGTGTACTGTGTGGCTAATTTGGGACCCTTATATATTGACAGAATGGGCGTCTGACCCCTGTGTGGCACTCCAGAAAGGAATATTTGAGGTGTCCGTGCACACATGCTGCGTATGGGAGAGTAGCGGAACACTCGGCTGTTTCAGCAACACACATAATCTACCATGGAGGCAGCCGCAGGCACGGTCTCTTCCTTTCTGGAGTGACAAGGAGAAGGAGGATCAGAATCCCCCATACGTGGAAGTCTCAGAAGTAGAAGCACCTATCAGACATTTATGGCATATACTTTCGACCTGCCATAAATGTCTCAGATGGTAATGCCCCTTAAAGTTTTTCTGCAGCCCGTGGGGTTGGCCATTATGACAGTGTGGTCTTTGGACCAGAAAAAGTTGTGCCCCCCATCTTAGATGGTTAAATTTCTGTATGGAAAGGTGCCGATATGGAGTGCGAGTTGAAGGATTTCCCAGGCTCATCCAATCCAATTGGAGTGAATGTAAGATTCAGTCTTGCTGTCTCTGGTAGATTTTCTCTGAAGAAATGTATGAATTTTACGGGTTTGGGCAAGATAGACCTTCATCCACAAGACAGTATCTTATCAGTATGGCTCCAACCGCTGGGAGCTCCACCAATCACAAGAACAGCGATCTTGAGTTCCTGAAATGAATGAAGTGTTGGTGGAGCATATGCCATGATTCATTCTTCTCTATGGGACTGCTAGAGATAGCCCTGTATTGTACACAGCTAGTATCTCCTGGAGTCCCATAGAGAATGAATGGCTCGGCAGTGCACACATGCTCACATCAACCTCCTTCTCACTATGGTTATCTCAGTGAGGGGAACAGGACACTCGGGACCCCTGTTCTTATGGTCTGTAGCCCTCAACATGTGGGTAGGTGATCAATGTAGAAAACTAGGTATAATGCCTTCACTCTACAGTTTCTCTTGTGTCTATATACAGATTACATATTGTACACTGTCACTATATTATATTAATGTATCATTTGTATATTATGTTGCCACAAACCAGAGAACTCTTTGGCCCTTGGCTAATTCGACAGATCAACAGCAACGAATTTGAAGGTGTTCGGTGGTTGGATGAAAGTCGAACATTATTCCGCGTGCCATGGAAGCACCTTAATATAAGAAATGCAGATGAGAGGGATTATGGGATATTCAAGGCAAGTGGAAAAATTCTGCATTTTTAACAATCTGAATTTTTATGATAGTAACTTGCAGGATAGCAGGCTGAACTGGATGGACAGATGTATTTTTTCAGCCTTACAAACTATCGGGGTCATTTATCAAACTGGTGTCGAGTAGAACTGGCTTAGTTGCCCATAGCAACCAATCAGATTCTACCTTTCATTTTTGACAGCTCTTTGAAAGGTGGAATCTGATTGGTTGCTATGGGCAACTGAGCCAGTTCTACTTTACACCAGTTTGATATATTAGGCATATTTCAGGCACAGATTGCAATCCGCTACTTTTCGCTGCTCACGCCAGGTCTAAAAAAGTGGGCATGGAGTGGGCAGGAAGGGGACGGGCCAGCAGGCCTGTCTCATTCATCATTTCCTATGCCTGGTTTTGGCGTAGAAAATGGTCTAAATTTAAGACAGCTCGGAAGTTGGCTTACATTTAGAAGCGCTGCTGATTGCGCTGAAGTTGAGTAGAGGCTGGTGGAGAGGAACAGCCTGCTAAAATCCACTGGATCCGGCCCAGCTGGATACTGACATTCACCGCCGGAGCCCTTTGACTATAATGGGATCCGTACGTCTTCCGGCATGAGTGCCAGGTTTCAGCAGGATAAAAACCAGTGCATGCAGACATAACTGCTCAGACATAACCAATTATTGACATCCCCTGACTAAACACAGTAAGGCCCCTTTCACTCGAGCGTGACGGATTACAGTAGGTCTGGATGCGTTCAGGGTGCGTTCGGTGAAACTCGCACCATTTTGCAAGCAAGTTCAGTCAGTTTTGTCTGCGATTGCGTTCAGTTGTTCAGTTTTTTCCGCGCGGGTGCAATGCGTTTTGAAGCTTTTTTCACGTAATAAAAAACTGAAGGTTTACAAACAACATCTCCTAGCAACCATCAGTGAAAAACGCATTGCATCCGCACTTGCTTCTGGATGCATTACGCTTTTCACTGAAGCCCCATTCACTTCCATGGGGCCTGCGTTGCCTGAAAAAAGCTGAATATAGAACATGCTGCGATTTTCACGCAACGCAGAAGTGATGCATGAAAAACAACGCTCATGTACACAGCCCCATTGAAATGAATGGGTCAGGATTCAGTGCGGGTGCAATGCGTTCACATCACGTATTGCACCTGCGCGGGAAAACTCGCTCGTGTGAAAGGGGCCTAATTGTAGCATTTCTGAGCTGTCTTTTCGGAGGGTCTCTACCCTTACAGTACAAGTGAGTTTCAGAAACATTTCTATAACCAGCTAATAATTCAGAATTTCAGATAATCTTGCATCATGGTCAATTACATTCTCTATACACCCTTGCAACCAATTTAGCTTTTTTGGTCCGATGCATCCAATATAAAAAAAAAATGAAACAAGTTTTCAAATCATTTTGTATTTACATCTCCTATGAAGACCTGTATGTCTCCATGGCAACAGACTACAAGCAAGCTCTGTGTAGTCTGTACCTAAAGTTATACTCCCTGCCATCTGTCCTCCAGATTTTGTTACATGGGGTGGGTTAGCAAAATGTAATGGACAGATGGAAGGGACTATGAGTGTGGGATTAGGCTGCACACAGTGTACTTGTAGTTTGTTACCATCAAGGCACATAGCTCTCTAAAAGCTGTAGACACAAGACCATTTGTAAACTTGTTTTATTTCTTATTTTAGATGCACTGGAGCTATTAAAGAAAGTTGCTGTATAACTCCCTTTTTTACCTTTTCTATTAAAACAAGCAGGGATTTGATCACCCGTGTATATTGTGTGTTGACTTTTGACGGGATGGTGGCAACTATAAGTGAAGACTTATAATCTACATTTTCTTGTATAAAATATGGATTATGGATGTTACTAGGAGAGTTTAAATATATAGACAGTATGGGGGATATTTATCAAAACTGGTTTAAAAGAAAATTGGCTTACTTACCCATAACCCAAAGGAGCTCTGAAAAATGAAAGGTGGAATCTGGTTGCTACACATTTTCCCCTATGTGTTCATTAGCTGCCCATTGACATCAATCCTATCTTGACAATTGCGCAGCGGCTGTGCCGCAGGGCCGCGCATGAGTGTGGGTGACTAGATGGGTGTAGTAGTAGTTGTACTCACGGTTTTGAAGCTCCCTGGGCCGGCATGCAGTGATAGGAAGGGCACACCATTTCTTCCCATTCGGGGGACACTCTGGTTCTTTGGTCCTCCTGCCTGATGATGCTGGAGGTGTCCTTGATGGTGCAGGTTTTAAGGTGCAAGGCAGGCTCCTAGTTGTTTCGATATCAACATCTTGCAGTGTAAATTTAGTGCAGGAAGCAATGGGTAGACACCGGTGCAGCAAAATAATTCTATACTGAAGGATGCAAATGTAGACAGGTCATAACAGATCTTACTTGCAATGGACCAGCTGATGTTACACAGAAATCCAGTATCCTCAGAGATTACAGTTCTCAGTCAAAAAATGTCTCTCTATA
Organism: Bufo gargarizans; assembly: GCF_014858855.1. Taxonomy (NCBI): domain Eukaryota; kingdom Metazoa; phylum Chordata; class Amphibia; order Anura; family Bufonidae; genus Bufo; species Bufo gargarizans. The sequence continues at coordinate 34,003,680 of NC_058089.1, forward strand.
GTAGATGGAGCAATCCTTCCTACTCTGAACTTCACTAGCCGACTCATGTGGGGTGTACTACTCTACGTTTAGACAAAATCTTGCAACCCAGGGGGAATTCCCCTCAACAGTAGGCATAACTCTTCTGCTACATTCTTTGGACAGATTGCTTATCCACATTTCCACTTTGGGATGTGGAAGTGTGCAACAGTTGGGCCAAACTGTGTAGTGTGCTGAGGCCCTGGAGGTTCCTGCTGAACACAGTTGCTCTAGGAGTCCATTGGAGACTGGTTACTTGTACAGGTCTTTCCCTACACTTCTCTGACGTCTGGTCCACTTTCTGTAGGTGTTCTGGCTCTATCTTGGGTGGATGCAGGTCCAGGATGAGCTGGCCTTTCAGCTTCACATTTTCTCATGTGCTTCATCTCTTTAGCCCTTACTAGCCTGGACTGCAAACGGAATAGACTGACTCTAGAAGGTTATGCCCTCTTTTATATAGAGGATGACACCGGCCCCCATCTAGTGGTGGCTAAAAATATGGCTGGTTACTACTATGTGCTCATATAATACAAGAAGTTTACAGTAAATGCATTTTGAGCTTTGCAATATACTGCAACCTTTGGGAGCAGGATGCTGCATTTACGTATATTCTTTTGTACATGTTTTTTTTTTTTTTTTTTCAGGCTTGGGCTATTTGCAGTGGAAAGTATCATCAAGATTTTGAGGAGCCCCCTACTTGGAAAACAAATTTCCGTTGTGCCCTAAATCAGGTGCTATACCGCAACACTAAAATGTTCTCTGAATATAAAGATAATTCAAGTGACCAAAGAGATCCTCATAAAATATATAGGTTCCATGGCGCTCATGATGATCTGCCGTCATCAAATCCAATAGCCGCCACCTTCAATGAAACCCCAAATAATCCAGAAGGTATGAAGCTTACTCCAATTAAGGATATCCATATGTAAACATGTTGCCTACCTATGCAGACTCCTTTATTATAGCAATGTATCAGGGGCATAGTTGGGGGCAGCTGTGTCTCGGGGCCCAATTGTCTGCCTGTCGCTGAGACAGCGGTATTATAAATGGCTAATGATAAGCCTGGAGCACTGTTCTGCTTCACTTCTCAAGACCTGCTTATTGGGTGCATGCGAATTGAAATAAGTTGTGCCGTGCATTATGCATGCACCTTATGCCGCTGGAGATGAGCCCTAGACCCATAAGTTAGATTTTCATTTGCTCTACTTTATGGGTTAGAAATGGGCAGGGTTGGGACCTTAAAGGGCATCAGTCAGCAGTTTTGTCCCTATGACACTGGCTGACCTGTTACATCTACACTTGGAAGCTGAAGACATCTGTGTTGGTCCCATGTTCATATGTGTCCGCATTACTGAGAAACATGATGTTTTAATATATGCAAATTAGCCTCTAGGAGCAACGGGGGCGTTACCGTTATACCTAGAGGATCAGCTCTCCCTGCAACTTCCATCCCCTCTGCACTTTGATTGACAGGGCGAGGCGTGATGATGTTTACACTGCCTGGCCCTATCAATCAAAGTGCAGAGGGCACAGCAGTTGCAGAGAGAACAGAACCTTTAGGTGTAATGGCAATGCCCTCGTTGCTCCTAGAGGCTCATTTGCATATATTAAAACATCATTTTTCTCAGTAATGCGGGCACATATGAACATGGGACCAACACAGATGCCTTCAGCTGCCAAACGCACATGTAACAGGTCAGCCAGTGTCATAGGGACAAATCTGCTGACAGATGCCCTTTAAACCCCAGCTGTAGAGCTTAATGCTGGTGGTCTAGTGGACCCAAACTAGGTGACAGGTTCCTTTTTAGTAGAGCATTTTAAGTGTCTCATGGCCTGCTGGGAGTTGTGAGTTAGAGACCTGTGGGTTTGCAGACACAGCGGTGGAAAGCTTGGTTCCTGGCTCATTACTGGCTTTAAAATTTACTACCTGCAGAATTGTGAGCTCATGTCTAAATGTCTATACCTTTTTGTCTGGCAGAGCAAAGTCTTCTCGATGAGTTAAACGACGAAGACTACACACTAGACATAAGTCCGAATTCTGTACTGGATGCCCCATTTTCCAGTCCTGAGGAATCGGTGCGTAAAGTGGTTTATGAGATATAAAGAATACAATTTATATATACTGTGTTCCTAATTGCTTCACTACACTTTGTGGCACATCTATCGTAGAGTCAGACTGCGTTCCTCATGAGAGGGAGCCTGGCACTTAACTGTTCACCTTGCTTCCTTTTAGATAAAGTACTTGTAGCTGCCACTACAGGAGGCTTACTACTTACAAATCCCATTGAATCCAATGCTAGCTTTATAATTCTATATGCAGTTAGCTCCCCCTGGTGGTTACTGCAGACAACCAGACTTTTATCATTTAGCAAACAAATGTTGATCTGGTATAACAGGTCATCCTATCATCATACCTCCCAAGTGTCCCTCTTTAAAAGGGATAGTCCCTACTTTTGACCATAAGTCCCTCTTTACTCCTTAAAGGGGTTGTGTCATGAAGCATATTCATAGAATGTGTCGGCAGATAAGAACCATTTGGCCCATCTAGTCTGCCCAATATACTGAATACTATGAATAGCCCCAGGCCCTATCTTATATGAAGGATGGCCTTATGCCTATCCCATGCATGCTTAAACTCCTTCACTGTATTTGCAGCTGCCACTTCTGCAGGAAGGCTATTCCATGCATCCACTACTCTCTCAGTAAAGTAATACTTCCTGATATTAGTTTTAAATTAGAGGGGCAAAGGTTTAAAAGTATGTCCTCTTGTAGCAGTTTTTCTTAAATATTCTCTCCTCTTTTACCTTGTTGATTCCCTTTATATATTTAAAAGTTTCTATCATATCCCCTCTGTCTCGTCTTTCTTCCAAGCTATACATGTTAAGGTCCTTTAATCTTTCCTGGTAAGTTTTATCCTGCAATCCATGTACTAGTTTAGTAGCTCTTCTCTGAACTCTCTCCAAAGTATCAATATCCTTCTGGAGATATGGTCTCCAGTACTGCGCACAATACTCCAAATGAGGTCTCACTAGTGCTCTGTAGAGCGGCATGAGCACCTCCCTCTTTCTACTGGTAATGCCTCTCCCTATACACCCAAGCATTTTGCTAGCATTTCCTGCTGCTCTATGACATTGTCTGCCTACCTTTAAGTCTTCTGAAATAATGACCCCTAAATCCCTTTCCTCGGATACTGAGGTTAGGACTGTATCACTGATTTTATATTCTGCTGTTGGGTTTTTACACCCCAGGTGCATTATTCTACATTTTTTAAACCAGCACCTGGATCTGAATACTTTTGTAATTGCATGTAATTAAATATTCAGTATAGCCAGTGAGCTAATTAATAAAGCATATCTGTATAGCGCCACCTTGCTGTGTCTTTTTTTTGGGGGCTCACTGAGCAGGTCGCACATGCTCAGTTTAAATCTTCAACTGCCACCAGCCATATGTTCTGTTAGAAGCTGTGGATTGGATTGTATCCAAAAGAAGTCTATATTCAGAAGGTCTTTCCTAATATTAAAAAAAAAAACTATAAAAAATAGCATAAGCAAATGGATTTCTTACAGAATGAACCATAAGTGCCCCTCTTTGGTGGGAGATAAGTGTATTGGTATTCCATGTGTAACCTTTCTATGTGCAATATTCTATGTTTATTTCATTTGACATATAGTTATAATTTACAGATTTTGGTTGTGGTGTAAAGCTGTTATACAGACTCTAAAACATGTTTACTGTCTCATATATCAGGAAGTCATTGCTGAGCTAATGAGAAATATTTTGCTGGAGCCAACAGAAAACAGTAAGTCAGAGGTTTCATGCATCTGATTCTTGTCTCTTATAGTGTAATTAGTGAACAAAATTCAATATGTTGTATAGTTCAGCTTTGAGCTTTGCAGACTGGGATATCAGACTTAGGCCTCATGCACACAACCATTTTTTATTAAGGTCCGCAAAAACGGGGTCCGTAGGTCCGTGATCCGTGACCGTTTTTTCGTCCGTGGGTCTTCCTTGTTTTTTGGAGGATCCACGGACATGAAAAATGAAAAAAAAATCTAAGTCAAGTTTGCCATTGAAATGATAGGAAAAACGGACACGGATCACGGACACGGATCACGGACACGGATGACAATCTTGTGTGCATCCGTGATTTTTCACGGACCCATTGTCTTGAATGGGTCCGTGAACCGTTGGCCGTGAAAAAAATAGGACAGGTCATATTTTTTTCACGGCCAGGAAACACGGATCACGGATGCGGCTGCCAAACGGTGCATTTTCCGATTTTTCCACGGACCCATTGAAAGTCAATGGGTCCGTGAAAAAAAACGGAAAACGGCACAACGGCCACGGATGCACACAACGGTCGTGTGCATGAGGCCTTATACTCACATTTTATACAGATTTGTCCCTATGACACTGGCTGACCTGTTACATGTGCACTTGGCAGCTGAAGACATCTGTGTAGGTCCCATGTTCATATGTGCCCACATTGCTGAGAGAAATTATGTTTTAATATATGCAAATGAGCCTCTAGGAGCAATGGGGGTGTTGCCGTTACACCTAGAGGCTCAGCTCTCTTTGCAACTGCACTTTGATTGACAGGGCCAGGCAGGAGAAAACATCATCACTCCTGGTCCTGTTGATTACAGTACATAGGGAACGGTAGCTGCAGAGAGAGCTGATGCATATATTAAAACATCATTTTTCTCAGCACTGCGGACACATATGAACATGGGACCAACACAGATGCCTGCTGCTGCCAAGTGCACATGTAACAGGTCAGCCTGTGTCATAGGTACAAAACTGCTGACAGATGCCCTTTAAATGAACAGATCTTTAGTGTGATTGCATTAATAGTTGGTGAATGATTGAATATAAACACACGTGTGTTTTATGGATGTATGACCTATCCTTGAAGAGAATATATAGTCAGAAAAAACCCTCTGCGCAGAGCATGCCCACAACACTTCCCCATGGAAGTCAATGAGCTGAAATAAAAGCATTCCCATTATCTGCTGCAACTGTGTAGCAATTGTACAGAAAACAGCATACTCTCTAGGTCAAATGTTTCTTAAAAAAAAAAAAAAAAAGAGTACGTACATTCTGATAGATTCATCAAAATCACACACGTCTTTATATTTGTACAGGCATACAGCAAGTACTAAACCTCTCACAGGACGAGTATCCTCAAGGTGACCCACATGTGGATCAGGTTTTCAAACAGTCCACACATGAGCAGTGGGCAAATTCACAATTGATGGAATCACATGTTGTTAATGGCCATGAGCAAGCCCCCCACGAGGAGCCGTCCATCCATATTCCAGTATTTCGTCAGCAATGTGAGTACTGTATAGGGAGAAAGCGGGCATGGATTGGGTATGCCTTCCACCTTCCGCCATAGTTATAAAACCTGTACTGTTAAAGGGGTTGTTCAGCTAGTACATATTGATGACCTATCCTCAGAATAGGTCATCACTATCTGATGGGTGGGGTTTGACTCCCGGGACCCCTGCCGATTAGCTGTATGAAGAGGAGGTGGCAGGTCATCTGGAAGTCTCGGCGGTGCAGTGTAATTACAAGTCCTTGTTCCATTCACTTGAAAGGTGTGAGCGCTTGTGACATCACTGCGTAGCCGCTGCAAGTGTGACAACAAGCAGTGTGATCTTGAAGAGGAAGCAGTCCTTGTACGAGTGCCGACTCCTTTTCATACAGCTGATCGGCGGGGGTGCTGGGTGTCAGACACCCACCGATCAGGTATTGATGACCTATCCTTAGAATAGGTCATCAATATGTACTGGCTGAACGACCCTCTTTAAATCCCATGTAACAAAATTTAACAGGATATCTGTTTGCCAGACATTTTTAAAGCGAACAATGAAAATGCTAAGCAGTTTGCAGGCAACATGTTATAGAGAAGGAGGCGCTGAGCAGATTAATATACAGTGCATTCGGAAAGTCACATCTTTTCCCTGTTTTCATATTATATTATGTTGCGGCCTTGCACTAAAATAAAGAAAAAAATCAATGGGTCATTTATCAAACTGGTGTAAAGTACAACTGTCTTAGTTGCCCATAGCAACCAATCAGATTCCATCTTTCATTTTCCAAAGGAGCAGTCAAAAATGAAAGGTGTCTTCTGATTAGTTGCTATGGGCAACTAAGCCAGTTCTACTGTACACCAGTTTGATTAATGACCCCACAAGTTTTTTCCCGTCGGTCTGCACTAAATACCCCATAATGAGAAAGTGAAAACAGAGAGGGAGATTTAACAAAACTGGCGTAAAGGAAACCTGGTTTAGTTGCCCATGGCAACCAATCAGATTCCACCTTTCATTTTTAAGAGTTTCTCTGGAAAACGAAAGGAGGAATCTGATTGGTTCATATGTGCAATTAAGCCAGTTATACTTTACACCAGTTCATAAATCTCCCCCAAAATAAATTGCTAATTTACTGAAAGGAAAAGCTAAAATCTCAATGCTTTGTTTAAGTACCTTTGGCAGTTATTACAGCCTCCAGTCTTGGGTATGATGCCACAAGGTTTGCACATCTGGATATGGGGATTTTCTGCCATTCTAGTCTGCAGATCCTCTCAGGCTCTGTCAAGTTGGATGGGGACCGTCGGTGGTCAGCCATTTTCAGACCTCTACATGAAATGCTCCATTGGGTTTAAGTCAGGCTCTGGCTGGGTCCTTCAGGGACATTCACAAAGATGGCCATCTCAAAGATGGCCAAGAGAAATGAGAGGCCCCAGAGCTAAATGTCAAGTGTCATAGCAAAGGGTCTGAATGCTTATGGAAAATTTGAGTTTCTCCTTTTTAATAAATTTGCTAACTTTCCAAGATTCAGTTTTAACTTTCTCATTATGGGGTATTGAGTGCAGATTGGTGGGGACTCTTGATTTTTTTTTTTTATTTTAGTCTGAAGACTTTAATTGCATTGTTTAGTTTTGTGGGTAAAAGATTTAGTATAATCTTTATTTTATTAATTTATATCTTTTTTTTAATCTGTGCTTAGAAATTATGTGAGCGGTCCTACTTAGTGAGTGTGTTAGTCTCTGTGTAGGACCGTCCACATGACTCCTAAGCATAGATTTGATAAATAGCATAGACCTACTCTATAACATGCTGCCTGCAGATTGTGCTTTATTTCATGGTGACAGGTTCTCTTTAATTGTTCATTTACTTCAATAAAATCTACAAATTTAAAAACTTTCTATTCATCCCTGATACCAGACACAGTCATAAGGCAAGCACAATGTTGTGTTGTAACTCACACTACCACCTTATTTTACAGGTGAACAATACCAAATGTGTAACATTTATCCGGATGGATACCCACAAAATATGGCTGTGAACCATTTCTTCCAACAGATGTCTGCGCTCCCACATTTCCAACAACCACCAGTTCTTAATGGTTTGGTTTCAGGACTGCATGAGCCTCCAGTCATTCAACATAATGGATACCAACAAGCGAGTGAGTTACACCCAAGTCTCCTATTAGTGATACAATTACCAGTTAATATAGTATCCACACCAAATTTGCGAGGAAATCCGTAAAGGCACGACCAGACGGTCTGGTTTTCTGAGGCCAGGAGGTTGTTCTGTCCTTTATACTTTCTTCTCCATTTATGATCCACTCTTGATTTTGGCTTCCAAAACTGCAGGCAGAAACCTGACCACGTGGCCGCACCCTTAGACACTTTTCAGCTGCAGATTTCATTCTAGATTTAAAACTCCATTAAATTATAGAAATAATCTGCAAATGATCTATAAACAATTCGCGAGACAATGGCTATACTTTGAGAGTTTGATTCGCATGAGCAAATCCACAAACAATTTGCAGCATGTAGATGGAAAATCCCATAGACTTGTATTGTCTTCATATGTCTATTTTCACAGTATAAAAAGCCAATACAATGTAGCACTTACTTGAAGGGGTTGTCCTGTTTCAGGAAGAAACAAGGCAACCCCTGGAATCCGCTTGAAATAGGTAAGTACTTACCTGCAAGATCCAACTACGCAGCACCAGTTCTTCTGGTAGGTTTCTATTTACCCAGCTGCAGCTGTGACATCACGTAGACTGCATGCAGTGTTGGACTGGGATGCCTTGGGCCACCAGTAAAATTTATTTTGGGGGCCCACTGTACGGATACATTCAAATAATATCTGCTCACACAGCAGAAAGATGCTACCAGATGATTGAATATGGGGGTAATCTATCAAGTTTTTGTTATATGAAAATAGGCTGGTTGAGGTGCTGTACATGAATATATGTATGTAGTGCAGTAAGTCTACTGTTTTATATGTGCCACTTGACCAGGGGGTGGGAGACTAGGGGCCCACCTTGTTCAGGGGCCCACCGGAGGCTTCACTTGTATCCCTGTCCGAACCTGACTGCATGTGACCGCTGCAGCCAATCACTGGCTGCACCGCTGAGGCTACTGATTGGCTGCAGCAGTCATGTGTTGTCGACGTGATGTCACCACTGAGCCAGGTAAATAGAGCCTAACCAGGAGAACCAGAGCAAAGTGGGATCTTGCAGGTTAGTACTTACCTGTTCTTTATTTCAGGTGGATCCCGAGGGTTGTCCTGAGATCGGAAAACACTTTTAAAAGGGAGCCAAAGTGATTGATTGAGTAATGTCTGTAATATTTGCATGTCCATGCTCTGTACCCTGCTGTATTACTGGCAGTAGAGTGTGTTGTCAGTCAAGCTCCCTTCCCTACATGGGCCAGTTATTGGCCTTTTGTTCAATCATACATAGATAATATTTAATGTTTTAATATTTAAATGGGGTGTAGTATGTTAGTATGCTTTCTTCCTTACACCAGAACTGGTGCCCATGCTGTCTATACTATTATACCTGCTTATTGTATGGAAAATGCTCACTAACTTTTTACACAACTTTGCATAAATCAATAGCACAAGCGACTGGCAACAATGGCTGTCCACAGGATGAGTCACGAGTAGTCCAAAGTATCAACCCTTCGCCAAATTATTCCTATCATCCCACCAATGAAGAGAGTGCAAGATCATCACCGGCCGGTCACAATATACCCATTGTTAATGGATCTGGAGAGGCTTCTCCACCAGAAACCCAAGCGACCTTACTGAGTCAACAAAGTAAGTAGAAGGATACAATTTCCACAGCATCATTGCTAGTGATAGTCTATGCCAAAACTTTTAAAAACGACCTCAATTTGTCTGAAAAAGTGTCTCCTGAACTGAGTAGAACATAAAAATAATTGCAAAAGGGGACATTTATATTACATAGTTACATAGTTAAAACGGTTGAAAAAAGACATACGTCCATTAAGTTCAACCAAGGGATAGGTGGGGATGTGAATCCCAAAAGGAATTGAGACTCAGAATTCTACTCGTTTTCATAAGCATTAATGTTTTTTACTTTTAAGAATTTGTCTAAACCCTTTTTGAAACTGTCCACTGTTCCTGCTGTGACCACGTCCTGAGGAAATCTATTCCACAGCTTCACTGTTCTTACAGTAAAGAAGCTTTGATGCTTCTGGAGACTGAATTTTTTCCTCTCTAATCAGAGACAGTGCCCCCTTGTCTTTTGAGCGCATTTTACATGGAACAGCTTTTCACCGTATTGTTTGTATGGCCCATTTATATACTTGTATAGGTTAATCATGTCCCCCCTTAGACGTCTCATCTCAAGACTAAATAAATTCAATTCTTTTAATCTTTCTTCATAACCAAGACCCTTAATTCCCCTTATCAGTTTAGTCGTTCTCCTCTGTACTTTTTCCCGCTGCAGTGCATCCTTTCTATTGACTGGTGCCCAGAACTGAACTGCATATTGCAGATGAGGCTGCACCAACGCTTTGCAAAGTGGTAGTATCACATCCCTGCCCCGCGAGTCCATGCCTCATTTAATGCATGACAATATCCTGGTGGCCTTAGAAGCAGCTGATTGACATTGTGTGCTGTAATTTAATCTACCATCCAGCAGGACACCCAAATCTTTCTCTATAAGTGACTCTCCCAGTGTTACATCACCTAGGACATAAGAAGCACAGAGATTATTACTAGTGATGAGAGGCAGGGGCAATATTCAAATTCGTGATATTTCATGAATATTTGGGTGAATATTCACCATATATTCGTGAATTCGTTATCTCCAGTCATTATTTTCTTGATTGTGGAAACGGCAATTGAAAAATTTGCATTACAAAAATTTGCTATCAACACTACTCCTAAAGGCTAAGACATTGCAGCCTTCTCATTGGCCCACAAGCTAGAAGCAGGGAGGGATCATGTGTACTGATTAAAAAAAAAATTGAATATTCGACATTACTAATATATTACTATATTCTAAATATTCGCAAATTCTCGAAGTGCCTATATTTACGATAAAAAATTTGCAATTCGAATATTCGTGATCAACACTAATTATTACTACCAAGATGCATAACTTTACATTTGTCCACATTGAACCTCATTTGCCAAGTTGATGCCCAATCACTCAGAGTGTTCAAGTCAGCTTGTAGTTTATGGACATCTTCCATAGACTGTACAGTTCTAAACAGCTTAGTGTCTCTCCTCACAGTTTGAAAGCCTTTGTCTCCTGTACCTCCTTATGTCCATGTCATGGTCCATCGGTTGATGTATATGCAATGCTTTACTTCCCCATAGGCATTGCTTCTAAAGTACTAGGAAGGAAGTTGTATAGCTTCTGACCACTGACATACACCTTCAGTAGATGTCAGAAGAATGCTTGCTAGGCCGGCAGCTATTACTTTCAACGGCCCCATACACATTCAGCAAGCCTGGGGGAAATGGGAAGAGAATGGGAATAATAATGGACAGTATGTAGCTGGTAGTCACGGTGCTCACAGTGGCCAGGCCTCTCTCTACCAATCGTCCCTCACTTCTAGGGCTAGTGCAGCAATGAGGGGTTGCACTTGGGATTAAGGAAGTAGTAGTACTGCTGGGGCACACCATGTGTAGAGATGACAGCTAGAAGGTGGGATGGAGATGGTGTTAGTGTGCAAATTGATAAGCAGGAGACTGAGATAAAGTTGAACAAACAACTCAGTTTTATTTACTTGACAGTAAGTTGCAAAACACGTCCAAATAAGATGGAAGTGCAAAGTCTAACAAGGCAGTTTCCAACAATGGTCTGGCTCATCTGGAGCCAGGTTTCCCAAATCCCATTGCAATCTGTTTGTCTTGATGCAATTCCTGAACTAGCAATTTATCTACTATGCAGGTCCCACCTGAAGGGTGCACAAATACTAAAAAATGTCTGCAATTCCTAGCCGCCAGGTGCAGATCTTCAAATCGATGTAAGCTGCAAAACCTGCTAAGCCAGGCCGGAAACTTAAGGTCTAGTCAAAGCTGTGAGACCCATAAACCTATATTGTCTCCTCACAGACTCTATCCTTCACTCCTCTCAACTGCACACTGGAAATAAATGGCTCAGTACAAGCTAGTAGAGTTCACCCTCCTTCCAGAAGCATCTAAGTACAGTAGAAATGATAGGGACCTGTTCCAGCCACAAGAAAACAAACCCAAGACCTATTGAAAGACATACTACTGCTTTTCTCAGCAAATCAACACCAACAGTACACGGAACAGTGCAAACAACAGTGCATTCTCCTGTGAAGGGAGAAATAAGTCAAGACATATCAAACAGCACAAAACATTAAAGGGGCTCTGTCATCAGATACATCGCAATAAAACACTCTCACCTGAGACTGGTGCTCCTGACAGTTGAACATCATGGTCTTAGTCCCATCTTCCTAATTGCCCACACTCTTGAGAAACTTGATGTTTTCTAATATGCAAATTAGCCCGTAGGAGCGACAAGGGCTTTGCCATTAGACTTCGTTGCTCCTAGAGGCTCCGCTCTCTGCCCTTCGTGCCACGTCCCCACCACTGACTGACAGGGCAAGGTGGTAAAGACGTTCCCGCGTCTGACCCTGAAGTCTCTTGGAACTAGCTCGTTCAGCGCATGCGCTGTACATTTAGCCACCCAATAGGTGTCCAAATGGGACACTACACATATATCTATCTGTCTGGTTTGGTCAAACATAAGCTTGCTTCCATGCCTAGAGAGGAGAAGGCCTCTAATAGCAGCATATCTTATGCCAGAAAATTCAACTTGCCCAATCCTTTTTTACCCCTGTTATCACCTTGGCATGAAGATAATTTATTGTGACAGTATGGGGGTCTTCAGTGTGCACGGCTTTGCATAGGACCTTATTGACTTGAAGGCAGTGCACATTACATTTATGTCTATTTTCGTTTTAATAATTCTAATTTATTTTTACTTTGCAAGGGGTTGGACTAAGAATTACCTATGCCAGTTCTGACTGTGACCTTACTTGAAAATGGTTTATTACATGACATTATTTACTAACAGGGAGAATTCCAATTCCTCTCACATCCTGGGAAGTTACTATATATTATCGCGGAAAGGAGGTCCTAAAAGAAAATGTGTCCAAAAAATTCTTCATCACAAGAGATGTTGACGATGTCCATATAGGGGCACACAGAGGCTGTCCAATTCCCTTCAACAGATGTGCTTCTAGATCATGAACAGATGAAGTACACTAATGTCATCCTCAGCTGTGTTGGAAAAGGTCTTCTAGTGGAAGTCGATCCTCATAATCACAAGGTTTACGCTACAAGAACGGGCAAGTCAAGAGTTTTCTGGAGCCTTTCTGAAAGTGTAAAAACCCAGGACATGGCTTCAGAGGCCAAGATGCTCATCAGAGATGTCCCAACAGAGATATTTGACTTCAGCCAGTTTTGGGAAGGTAGGTGTCAATATTTGCTAGATTTAACAAGATAATATGTGATAGCTAGTAAACCAGTAGACAGTAGATATTTTATACTTGCGGATATACTTTTGCTTTGCTGGGAGCGGGCAAGTTGGATTTGCTGGGATTATTCTATAGCAAAGTCGCCAAAGAATCCGCAGGGAAATCCACAAGATAAATTCACACCATTTTGAGAGTATACTCACCTGACCAATTACATGCTGCTCCCGTATGGGCATTTACTTGGCCCCCACTGGTCGCTGCTCACCCGCCACCAGTGATGACATGTAGCATTCCCATGTTGACATGTATACCTGTATACAGAAGGAAATGCTGATATTGCAGGAGAATGTTAAAGGTAAGTATACTTCTTTTTATTTTACATGATTATTCTCCCTAGTGGATTTTGATGCAGATCCTCCTGAAATCCACAGCAGAATCTTCAACAATGCATTAGATAGATAGATAGATAGATAGATAGATAATTTTCCTCAATTAAATATATCTACAGCATATTCAGAATTTTCTTTCCTTTTTTATATTTTTAGAGTTAAAAGCTTACCATCACCACAGAAGGTCATCACCAGACTACACTATATATATGACATTTGGACAGACTCTGCTTGAGCCGGTCATGAAGAAATTTGTTCTAGTGAAGGTAAGTGCACAGTTGGTAAACAGTTGATTAAGCAGGGGTGTGACAAACGCTCATTATAGCCTTCCAACCACTGGCTCCACCAGTCTCCTGACACATCATTGGGCGTAGCTTACTTTAGACTTCTTAGCCAATGTTCAGACATTCAGTACACAGGTGAAAAAATGTTTTATGCCAGCAGAACATTTGTCACTCTGTGATGTCTATGTAATTATCTGTCCATGGGAACAGTAAATAATATCACAAAAACATTTTTCTCCTTTACCCACATTGATGTACATGTAGATCACAGGGGCATGAGAAGTACGTGGAGCGGGCTCAGGAGCCTATGCACATATCTTCACCTATTCACTAAAAATACCAACAATCTTCATGGTCCATAAAAAATGAGGTCAGAAGTGGTTAGATGTATAACTGGTTACTGACAGAAAAAGAGACACAAAACTTAGCTTTTTCTCCCCACTTGAGAAAAAGTCATGTGATACAGTTTTTATCAAGTGTGAAATAAAAGTACATTTTTAACATGTCTCTTTTTCTGTAAGTAACCTGATCTTTGAGATGATAGGGATCATTGGGATCTATGGTGCTGTGAGTTCTGGTCAGTTCAAATGGTTTTCTGGTCCTCAGGATACGTCATCAAAATCAGATTAGTGGGGGGTCCAACACCCTGTACTCCCACCCCACCGATCAGCTGCGCAAGAAACACTACAGAGGGTGTAGTGTGCCCCATAGTGGCCCCCAGCATTAATAATGTCCCTATAGTGGCCCCCCGCAGGAATAATGTTACAAAACATAAACTCACAAGGTTTAGTAGTGGACGTGCTGTGATACTGCAGCTCAGCTCCCATTTAAAGTGGATGGAGTCATCCGTCCTCTGTATAGTTTCCAGCATCGGCGGTTGCCTGAAACCGGTACCGTGTGTCATACCTCCACCAATCTGATATTGATGGCCTATCCTGAGCATAGGATAGGTTACTGCCGGGGCCCTCTATGGGTGGCATTATTAATGCCGAGGGCAATTATAGGAGACATTATTACTGCTGGAGGCCACTATGGAGGACATTATTAATTCTAGAGGTCACTATGGGGGAATATTATTACTGCTGGGAGCCACTATGGGAGACATTTTTACTGCTGGGGGGCACTACAGGAGACATTATTAATGCTGTGGGCTACTATGTCTGACATTATTACTGCTCCGGGACACTATGGGGGACATTATTAATGTTAGGGGTAACTATGGGGGCATTATTACTGTTGGGAGGCATTATGGGGGACATTATTACAGCTCACGACCATTATGGGGGACATTATTAATACTAGGGGACAATATGGGGGACATTATTAATGTTAGGGGTAACTATGGAGGCATTATTACTGTTGGAATGCATTATGGGGGACATTATTACAGCTCAGGACCATTATGGGGGACATAATTAATACTAGGGGACAATATGGGGGACATTATTAATGTTAGGGGTAACTATGGGGGCATTATTACTGTTGGGATGCATTATGGGGGACATCATTACAACTCGGGACCATTATGGGGACATTATTAATACTAGGAGACAATATGGGGGACATTATTAATGCTAGGGTCACTATGGGGAATATTATTAATGAGAGGGGTCACTATGGGGAACATTATTAATGCTGGGGGTTATTATGGGGGACATTATTACTGCTGGGGGCCACTATGGGAGATATTATTGATGCTGGGGGCCACCATGGGGGACATTATCACTGCTCAGAGCCACTATGGGGGACATTATTAATGTTAGGAGTAACTTTGGGGGGCATTATTACTGCCGGGGGGCACTATGGGGGACATTATTACAGCTCAGGGCCACTATGGGGGACATTTTTAATACTGGGGGCCTCAATGGGGGAGATTATTACTGCTGTGACCACTATGGGGGACATTATTACTGCTGGGGGCCACTATGGGAGATATAATTGGTGCTGGGGGGACACTAGGGGGGACATTATTACTGCTGTGAGCCACTATGGTGAACATTTTTAATGCTGGGAGCAACTATGGGGGACATTATTGATGCTGGAGACCATTATGGGAGACATTATTACTGCTGGGGCCACTATGGGGGGCATTATTACTGCTGGGGGCATAATTACTGCTCGGGTCACTATGGGGGACATTATTACTGCTGGGGCAGCTATGGGGGACATTATTAATGCTGGGGGGCCTCTATGGGGGACATTATTAGTGCTGAGGGTCAATATGGGGGCATTATTAGTGTTGGGGCCACTATGGGAGACATTTTTACTCCTTGGGGGCAATTATTGGAGAAATTATTACTGCTGGGTGCCACTATGGGGGACATTATTAATGCTGGGGGTCACTATGGGGTGCATTATTGCTGCTGGGGCAACTATAGGGGACATTATTAATGCTGGGGACCACTATGGGGGATATTATTACTGCTGGGAGCCACTATGGGAGACATTTTTACTGCTTGGGGGCGCTATGGGAGACATTATTAATGTTGGGGGTAACTATGGGGGCATTATTACTGTTGGGATGCATTATGGGGGACATCATTACAACTCGGGACCATTATGGGGACATTATTAATACTAGGAGACAATATGGGGGACATTATTAATGCTAGGGTCACTATGGGGAATATTATTAATGAGAGGGGTCACTATGGGGAACATTATTAATGCTGGGGGTCATTATGGGGGACATTATTACTGCTGGGGGCCACTATGGGAGATATTATTGATGCTGGGGGCCACCATGGGGGACATTATCACTGCTCAGAGCCACTATGGGGGACATTATTAATGTTAGGAGTAACTTTGGGGGGCATTATTACTGCCGGGGGGCACTATGGGGGACATTATTACAGCTCAGGGCCACTATGGGGGACATTTTTAATACTGGGGGCCTCAATGGGGGAGATTATTACTGCTGTGACCACTATGGGGGACATTATTACTGCTTGGGGGCCACTATGGGAGATATAATTGGTGCTGGGGGGACACTAGGGGGGACATTATTACTGCTGTGAGCCACTATGGTGAACATTTTTAATGCTGGGAGCAACTATGGGGGACATTATTGATGCTGGAGGCCATTATGGGAGACATTATTACTGCTGGGGCCACTATGGGGGGCATTATTACTGCTGGGGGCATAATTACTGCTCGGGTCACTATGGGGGACATTATTACTGCTGGGGGCAGCTATGGGGGACATTATTAATGCTGGGGGGCCTCTATGGGGGACATTATTAGTGCTGAGGGTCAATATGGGGGCATTATTAGTGTTGGGGCCACTATGGGAGACATTTTTACTCCTTGGGGGCAATTATTGGAGAAATTATTACTGCTGGGTGCCACTATGGGGGACATTATTAATGCTGGGGGTCACTATGGGGTGCATTATTGCTGCTGGGGCAACTATAGGGGACATTATTAATGCTGGGGACCACTATGGGGGATATTATTACTGCTGGGAGCCACTATGGGAGACATTTTTACTGCTTGGGGGCGCTATGGGAGACATTATTAATGTTGGGGGTAACTATGGGGGGCATTATTACTGCTAGGGGGCATTATGGCGGGCATTATTACAGCTCTGAACCACTAGGGGGCATTATTAATGCTGAGGGCAATTATAGGAGACATTATTACTGCTGGGGTCACTATGGGGGGCATTATTACAGCTGGGGGAAACTATGGGGGACATTATTAATGCTGGGGACCATTATGGGGGATGTTATTACTACTGAGGCCACTATGGAGGACATTATTAATGCTTGGGTCACTATGGGGGACATTATTAATAATGGGGGTCACTATGGGGGGCATTTTTGCTGCTGGGGGCCACTATGGGGACATTATTATTGCTGAGGGCTTTTAAGGGAGACATTATTACTGCTGGGGGCCACTATGGGGGACATTATTAATGCTGACGGCAATTATAGGAGACATTATTACTGCTTGTGGCCACTATGGGGGGGACATTATTAATGCTGGGGGCCACCATGGGGGATATTATTACTGCTAGGGGCCATGATGGAGGACATTATTAATGCTGGGATCACTATGGTGGACATTATTAATGTTGGATGTCACTATGGGGGACATAATTAATACTGGGGGCCACTATGGAGACATTATTACTGCTGGGTATCACTCTGCGGGACATTATTAATACTGGGGGCCACGATGGAGGACATTATTAATGCTGGGATCAATATGGTGGACATAATTAATACTGGGGGCCACTATGGAGACCTTATTACTGCTGGGTATCACTATGCAGGACATTATTAATACTGGGGGTCACTATGGGGGACATTATTGCTGCTAGGTGTCACTATGGGGGACATTATTACTGCTGGGGGCCACTATGGGGGATATTATTAATGCTTGTGGCCACTCTGAAGGACATTATTACAGCTCTGGGTCATTCTGTGGGACATTATTACTGTTGGGGGCCACCATGGTGGATATTATTACTGCTAAGGGGGGCCAATATGGGGGCATTATTAATGCTGGGGAACATTATTACTGTCGGGGGCCACTAAGGTAGACATTATTAATGCTGAGGACCACAATAGGAACGAGAGGGTCCTACTTTGCTCCCCCCTCCCAGGTCTCTACTTAAAAATTTAGTAAACATAATTCTAATTGCTTTAAAAAAAATATTAATAAGAAAATGTGGGTTTTATTTACCTCAGATATCACCCCTTTGCCTGTGTTCTTAGTTGTTTTCAGTGAATTTTTTGTCATTTCTTGCATTCTAGTATTCTCTAGACAGTTTCCATTACCCAAATCCTAAAACGTCTCCATGGAGCATTAAAAAAGACATTGACTAATGCATGACCGTTGTTAGTAAAATTTGTGACTATGTAATCAGTGGTCTATATATTCTATACACTTACCAGATTACACAAGTCCCAGTCTTCCAAAAAGAGCAAAGAAATGCCAGGGAGGTCCTGTCCCTGTCGAGCAGAGATCTCCTCACGAGTGATGATTTCAGGTTGTGACTATGCGTCTTGTTGTCGGAATGTATTTCTAGTGCAGATAAGTTTCACTTTCCTATTCCTGGGTTTGGAGCAACCTCCTTCCCCCATATATGTCCCAGCAGTTAAACGGTTTGGACTTTGACTGGTTTCGATGACAGAACAGACTGGTATTTTTCTACAATATATTGGGAAACCTCCATTTTTTGTGAAACATAACTTTTCATTGCTGGCGGAATTTCTAGAAGATCATCTAGTGACAGTTACTAAGCGAATTAGGCCAGAATTTTCTCACAAATTGAGTAAAAGTTACCAAAATGTATTATGTATTTTAGATACTCTTTAAACCAAGCTCA
Organism: Bufo gargarizans; assembly: GCF_014858855.1. NCBI lineage: Eukaryota > Metazoa > Chordata > Amphibia > Anura > Bufonidae > Bufo > Bufo gargarizans. Next base: position 34,022,493 of record NC_058089.1, read on the forward strand.
ATAGTTTTGAAAGAAGTTTATAGCCTGGGTTTTTATAAAGGTGCCATTTTAGGTTGCCAAAAATTGGTGCATATATGTCCATTACTATATCCATGCGCAGAATGAGAAATGTGACAACCTGTCTAATGAAAAGCACCAACTTTATCATGTCACCTGCACAATTTTGATATATTTGTCACTATTAAAATACTTAAAAAACGAAATACCTGACTCAGATATTGCATGTCAGCTGCAAGACCCACAAATTTGATTAGCGTCTTGACAATCTGATGGACTCAGGACTTAACCCCTTAGCTTGTTTTCCTCTTTAGTAACCAACCATTTTTATATTTTTTTTTCATTTCTTTCTTCGTCACGTTCCAAGAGATATAGCTTTTTAATTTTTCTGTCGGTGTAGCCATATGAGGGCTTGTTTTTTGCAGGACAAGTTGTAGTTTTTAATGGCACCACATACATATTTATTTTTGTTCCGTTTTACTACTGTTGCACAGTAAAAACTTATTTAAAAAAAAGAAAATGTTTTTTTCATCACTGCATTCCAAGACCCTTATCATTTTGTTTTTCTTTCTACTGTGTGAGAGCTCGATTTTTGCATGAAAACTTGTAGTTTGTATTTGTATTATTTTGGGATATGTAACACTTTTTGATTGCTTTTTATTCTGTTTGTTTTTTGTAGCAAATAAGCTTAAAACAGTTCTGGCATTTTCGTTTTTGTTAATTTTTGCAGCATTCACAATCGGGAATAAATTACCATATTTTTGCCTTATAAGACACACCTAGGTTTTAAAAAGGGAAAATATTTTACATCAGATCAGACCCCTAATCTTTATCAGACCTCAAATCAGACCCTCAGTCTTCATCAGACCTCAGAATAGACTCCCTCAATCTTCATCAGACCACAGTTCAGACCCCCAATCTTCACCAGACCTCAGTTCACACCCCCCAATCTTCATCAGATCCCCAAATCACACCCCCAATCTTTATCAGACCCCAGATTAAAACCTCCAATCTTTATCAGACTCCCCAACCATACCCAAAATTTTAATCAGACCCCCCAATCTTTATCGAACCCCCAATCAGACCCCCAATTTTTATCAGACCTCAGATCCTATTCCCCCAATCATGGAAGATCTAAGATAAGACACCCAATCTTAGACCTGAGATGAGACACCTGAGAGGATGCGGCAGTTGCAGAGAAGGCAGAGACTCTAGGTGTACGGCAACACCCCCATTGGTCCAAGAGACTCATTTGCATATATAAAAACATATATTTTCTCAACAATGTGGGCACATATGAACATGGGACTAACACAGATGCCTTCAGTTGCCAAGCATCATGAAACAAGAATCCCACAAATCTGTGGTCAAATACTAGCCAAGGTCAGAATGAGGACTACAGGGAAAAATGCAATTCAGGGGACAAAAACTATAGTAAACATCTATTCAGGTCAGTCAGTAAAGGAGGTCAACAATCCACACTATCTACAGGGAGGTCCAATCAGTCCAAGTCTAAACAGAGTAAGGTACAGGATACATACCATTATACCTGGCAACTAATGAGATGCCCTAGAAAATTTCAAAGAGGGCTCCTCTACTTTGATGGGTTGAACGACAATGCCTGCTCTACATGCACATTTCTAGATTTCAGCAAGGTACAGTAGTACAGTTTTCTTCTCAGGAGAAGTGACTGTCACGGCTTGGAGGTAGTTTGCCGTGACACTTTCGCCATGCATGCTAGTTGCCGGTGGTGTGTTGTTGTATTGCATGTGTGTGTATTTTTCCCTTTTAAGGCAGTTTTCCTTCCTTTCTGGTGTGCACGGGGTTAAGGTGTGTGCAAGGTGGAGCTGGGTGTGGTCTCAGGTCTCTTCATATAGTGTTGCTGTGAGACTGAGATCATTGTTATGTCTGGCTCTATATGTGAAGGAGCTTGCCCCTTTCTTGGATGCTATCTGAGATCCATCCTAGTTTGACATACTGTCACGATGGGGAGTGGGGTAAACTCCCCACCGTACGATGGGTAGGCCGGATATGAAACCAGGCCTAAAAGCAAGGATAAGGGAGCGGGACACCTCCTAGCACATCCCTAATCCTCGCCCTAACTTCTAACTGCATGAGCCGCCCTACCTTCTAGGTCCGCTCATGCAGTTAGGAGCCAGGGCGAGGATTAAGGATGTGCTAGGAGGTGTCCCGCTCCCTTATCCTTGGTTTCATATCCCACACACCTGTCATTGTTTCCCCCACTCCCCATCGTGACAGTATGTCAAAGTAGGATGGACCCCAGATAGCATTCAAGAAAGGGGCAAGCTCCTTCACATATAGAGGCAGACATAACAATGATCTCAGTCTCACAGCAACACTATATGAAGAGACCTGAGACCACACCCAACTGCACCTTCAACACACCTTAACCCCGTGCACACCAGAAAGGAAGGGAAACAGCCTTAAAAGGGAAAAATACACATGCATGCAATACAACAACACGTTGCCACCGGCAACTAGCATGCGCGGTGAAAGTGTCACGGCAAACTACCTCTAAGCCGTGACAGTCACATGATCCTTCAACAACGTAAGCAATTTAAGAAAATAAAATGTAAAACTGCCAGGTAGCATTTGTCCTGTATTACCGCTCAGTAACAGAACACATTGAGGTGAGTTATTTTCTTAGTAACTTTTTGGACTTTTATTTTCAGCTTGTTCCGAATTTTTGCACATTTATGCATCATTTTGCCCAGCAGAATGGTGCTTCATCGCTGCACTCAGAGGTCGTCAGTCTTCAGATCTCAAACGGAAGTTCCTTCAACAGTTTCGACCTAAATGGGCCTTGTTTAATGGATCTTGACCTCCCCGATTTACTTTAAGGTGTTCCTGTATTCTCCGGAGGTTCTAAGGCCCTCTTGTCTTTTTGTAGTAGCAGGGAGAGGAATGATACGTTGTTGCCCTTTATGTAAAACTTATTCTCTCTTTGTTCTAATGTTTTTACTATTTACCTATTTGAAAGGGATGGCCAGCTGTTCACCTGAAGGTACATGCATGGGATGTGTCATCAATGGACAGCAGTGGTCTCCTCAACATCCATAGGATGGTAGGGTAAAATGTGGGTGGTCACAATCACATGGTTTATCCAAGTGACTGCTTCCCAAGGTTGTTCTTGATGCATCCATTTCTGTGCATGAACAGTAGTTGAATGCATCCAGCGCTGTGCAAATACAGAGAGCAGAGTCGCCTCTGTCTGCACTTGCTCAGGACATGTTAAGTTTCTGTTCAGCAGGTGTGCAGAAGAATGTTCAGGGAAAAGTGCAGAAGCTTTTATGTGGTTAAATCATGTGACCGCTGCCATCTTACATGGACGCAGAGACCATCACCATTCATTTTTTAGACTTGTACATCCCATCCCTGGACAGCAGGGCATCTTCAGGTTAACAGTTGAGGTAAGGGATAAGTCAAGTTACACCTCTATGTGATACAACATAGCGGTTTATGGCAGGTTCAGTAGACAGCCCCTTTACCCTCAAGGCCCCATGCTGAAAACTATGAAAAAAGGGCCATCCTCGCCGATATCAACCAATGAGATCACTGAAACTTGCTCTAGAAAAATATAAGCTGCACTCTGATTGGTTGCACACTGACTCTTACAACAAAAAACACATGTGCTCACCTGGCCTCATGGATAGTGCATTCCTGAGGGAAGGGCTGTTACAGGTGGCGTGCTGGGTCACCTCAGTTTAAGAGGCGCTACTGGAAGCATGTATAGCATGCTATACATGGACATGACATTGTATATTGAAATATATGTAGATATTTAACTTATTTTTAGCTACAATGATTACTGGTTAACACATTTTAACTACACTTTATAGGAGGATGTTCTGCTGGTCTGTTGGACTTCTACCATGTGGAGAAGTTCTTCTAAAATCATATCTGTCCTGGAAGCCTTTATTGCCAGGGTGGCCACACATTTCACTGAAGAGGAAATATAGTATCACTGTAAGGGCTCATTCAGCCGGCCGTGTGCTGTACGCAAAAATGCCGGTCCGTTTTTTTGTGGACAGTTACACATTTCCACAAAATAAATAAAGCCACGTCCTGATTTTCACTGACAAGTATAGGACATGTTTTATTTGTTTTGCGGAGCCATAGAACGGAAGAAAAGGGACCAATCGGAGTGAATAGGTCAGCGTCTAATCCGCAAAAAAACGGATCCGCATTTTTGAGAGAGAGCATACGGCCGTCTGAATGAGCCCTAAGGCTGGGGCTACATGGCAATGTTAGTGTACTGTCCATCGCTGCATAATGAAAATGAAAGAAGTTGTGTTTCTATTCACAAGCTGCAGCAACCACCACACCTGGTTCTCCAGAAATCCAGCAGGCTTAAATTTGTGGCAATTCACGTGTGGTGGTCGTAGCAAATTGGGAGTTAAACGGTGACCTCATTCACTTTGATTTCTATAAGTATCAATAAACATATGCATTGAGTAACTGACTTACTACATCCAATGTAACTGAGATTTATGCTACACCACACCTGAAAGTGGCATAAAATCGCGTATGACAGTCATGTCATGTAAATATAAAGTAATAAAAATCACATACAGCAAAATTCATACTCTGCTCATAAGTCACATGAAATTCTTTTTTTCATGGGTTATTATAGAAACTACATAGCAAATTACCTCGCCGCCCCCTTTAAGTGGCCCGGCTGGTATTTGTTTTAGAGCCCATAAAACCATATGCAAGTAACGCAATAAAAATAGAGGATGATCTTTTATTTGTATTTTGTATAAATAGTTGTTATTTAGTTAGAGATATTTAGTAAGTTTGTTTTGTTAATAGATATATATACAATAAAAAGAATAAAACAACGAGGTTCTAAACAGTGTGGTCTATTTATTCAGAGTAACAACATACATTTTAACATTTTTTAAGCTCAACATATGCTGTAGATAAATTAATTATTAGAGAAAGTGATTAGTGAAATCTTGCAAAATTCTGGGGTATACTTTTAATCAATATGCAAATGAGTAGTTAAGTGCACAAAGGGTGGGCCCAGGCCATGCTGTGCACCCTTACGCCTCCTTCTTCCTCTGCCAGCCCCTCTGTCTCCTTCGTGATTGACAGGGCCAAAAATAATGTATGCAGAAACCTGGTCCTATCAATCAAGATGGGTCGGCAGAGGAAGCAGGAGTTGTAATACCGCCTTACATTCAACTCATGGATTTGGTTTTAAAATACAAATGCAAAATAATGACCAAATGTGCCCAGAGGGAAAGTGGTTTAAAAGTGAATGTCTTCTAACACACTGGTCCAGATTTACTGATGGAGTAACCTTAGACAGACTGTCTAGAACTGCACGAGATTTATCACAGGGACTGAGGCGGCATGATAAAACTTTGATCTAACTCTATATGAAATGTTTGGCTTAATTTAAGACAGAATTTTACACCAGAATTGTGGTGTCATTTTGGCACAAAATGGCACCTATTAGGCCACGCCCCTGACGTGCAAAGCTTTATCCCTTTGTAGCTAACCCCACTAGTTTTCAACAAGTAGGGAAAAAAGTGTAGAAGCCCTTGTTGTGCCAAACTATATCAACATTGTCCAACTTTTTAGAAAGATTTTAGGTGCAGACATGTTAGTAAATCTGGGCCCACATTGTGAAAGTGTAACTGTAACGCCACTGTAGAGGGAAGCGGGAGATTTAGATATATATATATACTGTATGTATATACAGTACAGACTAAAAGTTTGGACACACCTTCTCATTCAAAGAATTTTCTTTATTTTCATGACTATGAAAATTGTAGATTCACACTGAAGGCATTAAAACTATGAATTAACACATGTGGAATTATATACATAACAAAAAAGTGTGAAACAACTGAAAATATGTCATATTCTAGGTTCTTCAAAGTAGCCACCTTTTGCTTTGATTACTGCTTTGCACACTCTTGGCATTCTCTTGATGAGCTTCAAGAGGTAGTCACCTGAAATGGTTTTCACTTCACAGGTGTGCCCTGTCAGGTTTAATAAGTGGGATTTCTTGCCTTATAAATGGGGTTGGGAACATCAGTTGCGTTGAGGAGAAGTCAGGTGGATACACAGCTGATAGTCCTACTGAATAGACTGTTAGAATTTGTATTATGGCAAGAAAAAATCAGCTGAGTACATAAAAACGAGTGGCCATCATTACTTTAAGAAATTAAGGTCAGTCAGTCCAAAAAATTGGGAAAACTTTGAAAGTGTCCCCAATTGCAGTCACAAAAACCATCAAGTGCTACAAAGAAACTGGCTCACATGCGGACCGCCCCAGGAAAGGAAGACCAAGAGTCACCTATGCTGCGGAGGATAAGTTCATCTGAGTAACCAACCTCAGAAATCGCAGGTTAACAGCAGCTCAGATTAGAGACCAGGTCAATGCCACACAGAGTTCTAGCAGCAGACACATCTCTAGAACAACTGTTAAGAGGAGACTGTGTGAATCAGGCCTTCATGGTAGAATATCTGCTAGGAAACCACTGCTAAGGACAGGCAACAAGCAGAAGAGACTTGTTTGGGCTAAAGAACACAAGGAATGGACATTAGACCACCGTGTCTTTGTGCAACGCAGAAAGGGTGAACGGATGGACTCTACATGCCTGGTTCCCACCGTGAAGCATGGAGGAGGAGGTGTGATGGTGTGGGGGTGCTTTTCTGGTGACACTGTTGGGGATTTATTCAAAATTGAAGGCATACTGAACCAGCATGGCTACCACAGCATCTTGCAGCGGCATGCTATTCCATCCGGTTTGCGTTTAGTTGGACCATCATTTATTTTTCAACAGGACAATGACCCCAAACACACCTCCAGGCTGTGTAAGAGCTATTTGACCATAAAGGAGAGTGATGGGGTGCTGCGCCAAATGACCTGGTCTCCACAGTCACCGGACCTGAACCCAATCGAGATGGTTTGGGGTGAGCTGGACCGCAGAGTGAAGGCAAAAGGGCCAACAAGTGCTAAGCATCTCTGGGAACTCCTTCAAGACTGTTGGAAGACCATTTCAGGTGACTACCTCTTGAAGCTCATCAAGAGAATGCCAAGAGTGTGCAAAGCAGTAATCAAAGCAAAAGGTGGCTACTTTGAAGAACCTAGAATATGACATATTTTCAGTTGTTTCACACTTTTTTTGTTATGACTATATTATTCAGCATGTGTTAATTCATAGTTTTGATGCCTTCAGTGTGATTCTACAATTTTCATAGTCATGAAAATAAAGAAAACTCTTTGAATGAGAAGGTGTGTCCAAACTTTTGGTCTGTACTGTATGTCTCCATTGAAATATTAATATATACATATATATTAGCCCTGAATGGCCAGTGGGGATATATGTTACAGTATATACATATATCCCCTCTGTATATATTTGTATGTCCCAGTATAATTGTGGGGGCCAGAGAGAGAGAGAGAGATGCATGTATGCCCCAGTTATTACATGCATCTGTGTGTATATATATATATATATATATATATATACATATATACTCAGTGCAGTTTCAAGGTAAAATTTCTCTCAGGGTGAGTGTCAAAAAAACTCCCCCCCCCCCCAGCCCCTATATTAGGCCCAAAATTGCGGAACGCATGTGGACCCATTTTGCGGACGTGTGAATGGAGCCTAACCCCTACACAGTGTAGAGGTATACTGTATATTGTGTGGCACAGTGTATGTTATGTATGCTGTGTGTATAATATAAACATATTTCACATGAAAACTTACAATTACTTGGCTTGGCCCTTGGGGATCTTGGACGCCACTTCAACACTTTGGCCGGAGGCTCGGCAGAGCTGATGTGTTTTATCCTAATGAGAAAGATTTCATGATAAGGATTAAGGGGCAGAGGGAGAGCAGAGCAGGGAGAGGCCGGTGCTGCTACTAGGGGGGTCATACCATGGGGGAGTAATAAAGCCCACCATAATGCCCCCCCCCAGTAGTAATAGTTCTTCTTATAATGTGCAAAATATATCCCCTTGTAATGCCCCCAGTTAAGCTAATGTTCCCATAATGTGCCAATATAAAATACCCCTTCTCAGTGCCCCTGTAGATGACCCCATAGTGCTCCTCTCCCACCTTCCCCATATTACTCACCATAATGTGTCCCCCCAGTATAAAATGCCCCTATACAGAGCCCTCATATAAAATACCCCTTCATTTAAGCCTCTGTAGATGTCCCTATAGTGCCACCCAATAATGTGCCAGTAATAAGTGCCCCAATAGATGCCCCCCAATCATGTACCAGTAAGATGTGCCCCCATATCATGTGCCAGTAATATGTGCCCCCATAGATGCCCCCAATCATGTGCCAGAAATAAGAGCCTCCCACCATCATGTGCCAGTAGCCACCCTATCATGTGCCAGTAGCCCCCCTATCATGTGCCAGTAGCCCCCCATCAAGTGCCAGTAGCCCCCCTTATGTGCCAGTAGCCCCCCCCTTATGTGCCAGAAGCCCCCCTTATGTATGTGCCAGAAACCCCCTTATGTCTGTGCCAGAAGTCCCTCTTATGTGCCAGTAGCCCCCCTTATGTCTGTGCCAGCAGCCCCCCTTATGTCTGTGCCAGCAGCCCCCCTTATGTGCCAGTAGCCCCCCCTTATGTGCCAGTAGCCAGTATACCCCCTTATGTGCCAGCAGCCCCCCTTATGTCTGTGCCAGCAGCCCCCCTTATGTCTGTGCCAGAAGCCCCCCTTATGTCTGTGCCAGAAGCCCCCCTTATGTGCCAGTAGCCCCCTTATGTCTGTGCCAGCATCCCCCCTTATGTGCCAGTAGCCCCCCTTATGTGCCAGTAGCCAGTATCCCCCCTTATGTGCCAGCACCCCCCCTTATGTCTGTGCCAGCAGCCCCCCTTATGTGACAGCAGCCCCCCTTATGTGCCAGTAGCCCCCCTTATGTGTCACGGAAGGTTTACAGAAAACTAGAAGACACAAAATGAAGATCCAACTGACTGGATCCAAAACTAAGGAACCAAAGGGAAAGCCCTGCAACAGACCTGGCTCTCTCCCTAACTGCTCAGCCTATGCAAAAATCTCAATGGTAGATGATCGCATATCCTCGTTCCTCGACTGTATAACACCTGAACACCCTATAATAGTGAGGGGACACGACCACCGGCTCCCTACACTTAATACGGAGGGAGTCAGGGTCACCTGGGATCCAGCAAACAGGAAAACACAAATGAATGAACAAAACTTATCTGTAGAAGACTCAGTAGTAGCATCCAGCATGCACACACTCCAGGAAGTTGTATAAACCGCAAAGTGATGCAGTATGAGAAGGGATTTAAAGGGATGCAATCAGTGCAACTACATGACAGCTGAGAGAGGCTAACGAGATGAGAAAACGAAAGCAAAACAAAAGGAACCTCAATGAGGAGGTTCTGAAGAACGTCTGTTAGAGCTTCTCAGATGTCTGGTGGTGACAGTACCCCTCCTTCTACGAGTGGACTCCGGACACTCAGAGCCCACCTTCTCAGGATGGGACCTATGGAAAGCCCTGATGAGACGAGTGGCCTTAATGTCCGTCACTGGGACCCACATCCTCTCCTCAGGACCATAACCCTCCCAATGAACGAGGTACTGGAGAGAACCTAGGACAACACGAGAATCCACAATCCTAGAGACCTGAAATTCAAGATTACCATCAACCACAATCGGAGGAGGAGGCAAAGACGAGGGTACAATGGGTTGGACATAAGGTTTTAATAAGGACTTATGAAAAACATTATGGATCTTCCAAGTCTGAGGAAGATCAAGACGGTAGGCAACAGGATTGATGACGGACAATATTTTGTAAGGCCCAATAAACTTAGGACCCAACTTCCAGGAGGGAACCTTCAATTTGATATTCTTAGTAGACAACCACACCAGATCACCAACATTCAGGTCCGGACCAGGCACACGTCTCTTATCCGCCACACGCTTATATCTCTCACTCATGCTCTTTAGATTATCCTGAATCTTTTGCCAAATAGATGACAACGACGAGGAGAATCTGTCCTCATCAGGTAAACCAGAAGACTCCTCGCCAGAGAATGTCCCAAACTGCGGATGAAACCCATATGCACCAAAAAATGGTGACTTATCAGAGGACTCCTGACGACGGTTATTTAAAGCAGACTCAGCAAGGGACAAAAAAGAACACCAATCCTCCTGATTTTCCGCCACAAAACAGCGCAGATATGTCTCCAGATTCTGATTGACGCGCTCTGTCTGGCCATTCGACTGCGGGTGGAAAGCAGAAGAGAATGACAACCGAACCCCCAAGCGAGAACAGAAAGCCTTCCAGAGTCTGGAAACAAACTGTGTGCCCCTATCAGAGACTATGTCTGAAGGAATACCATGCAATTTGACAATGTGATCAATAAATGCCTGCACCAGCGTTTTAGCATTGGGCAAGCCAGGAAAAGGAATGAAATGCACCATTTTGCTAAAACGGTCCACCACCACCAGAATCACAGTCTTCCCCGAGGAATGAGGCAGGTCCGTAATGAAGTCCATGGACAGATGTGTCCAAGGACGGGAAGGAATGGGTAACGGAAGGAGAGGACCTGATGGCCGTGAATGAGGGACTTTGGCACGAGCGCAGGTCTCGCAGGCTGCCACAAAACCCTCAACTAATTCAGGATAAAGAGCAGAGACCACCACACCTTCAGCCAAAATGGGACCCGGGTCTTCAAAATTCCCACCTCCCGGAAAACAACGTGACAGGGCATCCACCGTCACATTCTTAACCCCAGGGCGGAACGTGACAACAAAATTAAACCTTGAAAAGAACAAAGACCATCTGGCCTGTCTCGGGTTCAGACGCTTGGCTGACTCCAAGTAGGCCAGATTCTTATGGTCAGTAAACACGGTAATAGGGTGTCTGGCTCCCTCTAGCCAATGGCACCATTCCTCAAAAGCTAACTTGATGGCCAACAACTCCCTATCTCCCACATCGTAATTTCTCTCTGCGGAGGAGAGTTTCTTCGAGAAAAAGGCACACGGTCGCCATTTGGCAGGAGAGGGACCCTGAGACAAGACCGCACCCACACCCACCTCAGAAGCGTCCACCTCAACTATGAAGGACAGAGAAATATCAGGTTGTACCAAGATGTGAGCGGAAGCAAAGCTCTCCTTGATATTAGAAAAGGCGCCTCTACCGACCAGGAGGAAAAATCTATCCCCTTTCTAGTCATATCAGTGAGTGGTTTAACAACAGAGGAATAATTCAAAATAAACTTCCTGTATCAATTGGCAAAACCCAAAAAACGCATGAGCGCCTTCTGATTCTCAGGAAGCTCCCACTCAAGCACAGCGCGGACCTTCTCGGGGTCCATGCGAAAACCAGAAGCGGAGAGAAGAAACCCCAGAAATTGAATTTCTGGAACCGCAAACACACATTTTTCCAGTTTAGCGTACAATATTTTCTCCCGCAGGATGAGCAAGACCTGACGTTAGTGTTCCTTATGAGTTTTGAAATCAGGAGAAAAAATCAAAATGTCATCTAGATACACTAATACAAATTTCCCCATTAAATGATAAAAAATGCTGTTCACAAAATGCTGAAAGACGGCTGGAGCATTCATCAAACCAAAAGGCATAACCAAATTCTCAAAATGGCCCTCAGGGGTATTAAAGGCCGTCTTCCATTCGTCTCCTTCTCTGACCCTGACCAAGTTGTATGCCCCTCTTAGATCCAACTTGGAAAAAACTTTAGCCCCAACAATCTGGTTAAACAGGTCCGGGATCAGAGGAAGCGGATAAGGGTCACGAATTGTGATACTGTTCAGCTCCCTGAAATCCAGACATGATCTTAAAGAACCATCTTTTTTCTTAACAAAGAAAAAACCAGCAGCAACAGGTGACTTTGAGGGTCGTATGTGTCCCTTTCTCAGACTCTCAGAGATATAAGCACGCATAGCGACCCTTTCAGGTTGGGAGAGATTGTATAAACGAGATTTAGGCAGCTTGGCGCCTGGGGTGAGATTAGGGCAATCGTACTCCCTGTGAGGGGGCAAGTCCTTAACACCACTCTCAGAAAACACATCCGGAAATCCAGAGAGAAAAGATGGTACAGTCTTAGTAGCAACCTCAGAAACAGATGTCGTGAGGCAATTCTCTCTGCAAAAGTCACTCCAACCATTTATTTGCCTCGCTTGCCAATCAATGGTGGGGTTATGTTTAGTGAGCCAGGGTAGCCCCAACACTAGAGGAGTAGGCAACCCGCTTAGGACGAAACATGACACATCCTCAACATGAGTATCACTCACAATCAAACAGATATTGTGAACTATGCCCTTTAACGATTTCTGAGAAAGTGGAACGGAATCAATAGCAAAAACAGGTATGTCCTTTCCCAAAGTGCATACCTGGAAACCATGAGTTATAGCAAATTGATTATCAATGAGATTGACAGCTGCTCCACTATCTACAAAAATCTCACAAAAAAATGTTCTTGCTCTCTAGCGCCACCCTGGCAGGTAGGACAAAACAGGAACTACAAGCAAACGGAAAACCTTCAATTTCCGCATCAACCTTGCCAATAGTAACAGATGGAACATTTTTAGAGGATTTTTTTCTTTTTGTTTCTTACTCTGGAGCGAGCGCCGCTCTGCAGTTGAGCTGAGCAGCCCCAAACGAGAATCAACCCCTGCAAGACGAGCATCTACAAGCGAGGATCATCACTCTCTCTATTTTCTATTGTCAGAGGCAAGCAAACCCAGCTGCATAGGCTCCTGCTCAGAAGGGATTGAGAGAGACTGAGACCCCTGCGCACTGAATGAGACCGCCACACTGTCCTTGGACTGAGTATGACAGGAAGGAGTGATCTCTCCTCTCTCTCTAAGACGCCTGTCAATACGAACGGGCCGAGACATGGCAGAGTCCAAGGAGGTAGGTCTCTCATGAAAGGCAAATGAATCTTTCAATCCCTCTCAAAGACCATGGCAAAATTGACTTCGGAGTGCAGCATCATTCCAACCAGTATCAGCTGCCCATCTCCGAAATTCTGAACAGTATATCTCTGCGGACTGTTTACCCTGGCATAAAAGACGTAGTCTAGACTCAGCCAGAGCAATACGATCCGGATCATCATATATCTGACCCAGGGCTAAAAAAAATTCATCCACTGAACAGAGGGGCCGTGCCCCCACCGGCAGCGAAAAGGCCCAGGACTGAGCGTTATCCCTGAGCAGCGAGATGATGATCCCCACCCTCCGCTCCTCATCACCAGAGGAATGGGGAAGTAGGCGAAAATGGAGTTTGCAAGCCTCTCTAAAACGAACTAAATTCTCACTACCCCCGGAGAACGTATCCGGAAGCGAGATTTTAGGCTCAGAACAAATTCCATGAACACAAGCAGAAACGGTCACCTCAAACTGAGAGACAGTTTTCCGGAGATCTGCTACCTCCAGTGAAAGAGCCTGCATGCGGTCAATCAAGGTTGAAACCGGATTCATGCTTAAGACGGTTTTGGCGGTTTATAATGTCACGGAAGGTGTACAGAAAACTAGAAGACACAAAATGAAGATCCGACTGACTGGATCCAAAACTAAGGAACCAAAGGGAAAGCCCTGCAACAGACCTGGCTCTCTCCCTAACTGCTGAGCCTATGCAAAAATCTCAATGGTAGATGATCGCATATCCTCGTTCCTCGACTGTATAACACCTGAACACCCTATAATAGTGAGGGGACACGACCACCGGCTCCCTACACTTGATACGGAGGGAGTCAGGGTCACCTGGGATCCAGCAAACAGGAAAACACAAATGAATGAACAAAACTTATCTGTAGAATGCAATCAGTGCAACTACATGACAGCTGAAAGAGGCTAACGAGATAAGAAAACGAAAGCAAAACAAAAGGAACCTCAAGGAGGAGGTTCTGAAGAACGTCTGTCAGAGCTTCTCAGATGTCTGGTGGTGACATTATGTGCCAGTAGCCAGTATCCCTCCTTATGTGCCAGCAGCCACCCTTATGTCTGTGCCAGCCCAGCAGCCCCCCTTATGTCTGTGCCAGCCCAGCAGCCCCCCGTATGTGCCAGGATTGTCATTTTTACATATTAAAAAAAAAAATTATACTTACCTCCTCCAGGATGCGATGCAGCCTCTTCCGGCCTGTGTCCCTCGCTGGCTCAGGTGCGCCTGCCCCGGCCTCTGATAGGCTGCGGGAGGGGACACACCTCTTTCTGCCCTGCCGCATTACAGACATTTGTATCATCGTCCTGAGGACGGCGATACAGATGAGATGACTTTGGAGATGAGTGAGCGCTTCCACAATGGAAGCGCAGCGCTCATCTCCTGCTGTGCCCTGCCGGCGCCCCCCTTCTGACAGCACCCCGGCCCGCCCGCCCCAAGAAACGGCCCCAGCTGATGCCGCCTAGATGACTGGACAATCTGTCCAGTGGCGGTCACTTCAAAAGACAGAGGTTCAATAGAGATCCTCTGCCCTTTGATAACATCTCCGGCAGGTCTGGAGATGTTTAGCATTACAAAGATAGGGGAACAAAGGGTCCCCTGCCTTTGTATGCCGCAATCACTTTACAGGTGGGAGGATTAAAGCCTCCCCCAGCCTGGAAGCGCACGCCAGGACACGGGGGCTGGTGCGGTGACATCACATCACCGCGCCAGCCCACGTGGACTTGCCTGCAGGCGTGCACGCATGCCTGCAGCGCGGGCCACTCTGGAGCGAGCGCCGCTCTGCAGTTGAGCTGAGCAGCCCCAAACGAGAATCAACCCCTGCAAGACGAGCATCTACAAGCGAGGATCATCACCTACAACGAGCAATTAACCCCTGGAGAACTCCTGAACTGGCTAAGTAACCCTTTACCCCCTAGACCAACGAGCATTATTAACCCCTGAACCACCAATACCACAGTCCCTGATACATTAACCCCTGAACTACCACTCCATAAAATGAACCCCTGATATAACTCTATACCATCAACGCCCTGCCCTGCATTATATCCCTGAACCCCTGCATTACCTTCCCTGATAAATTAACCCCTTCACTGCTTACCATGCTCTGCATTGCCCTACATTTACCCCTGTATAATATTAACCCCTTCTATACCCTGCCCTGCATTACCCTGTTAGCCCTGCTGCCCTGATATTCCCACTGTCACCAATCATTAACCCCTGCAATTCCTGGTGACCCTACTATTTCTGGCCTGCGTTAACCCTTGCAGTGCCATCATCACCCTGATTGTGTTTAACCCCTTTGTTTTCCCCATAGGGACAGTGTGTAGCCAGGTGGGTGGGAGCTGCTGCTATTTACGTGTGTGTATGTAAGTGTGTTATTTAGATAGTTTGTGGTGTGGAATTGTAGTTGGGAGTGTGTTGTGTGTTAGCGTAACTTATGTGTATTGTAGTGTTGTTACTGTATAGCGGTGTATGTCTATATATATATATATATATATATATATATATATATATATATAAACAACAAAAGTCCAGGGCAGCACACCTTGTAACGGGTACTGGGTGCCAGCGATGTCAACACTCTACCGCAGTGTCGAGTCAATGTAGAAGAAATAAATCCACCGCAGCACATCCAATGGTGAAAAAATGTGGGATTCTTTATTCACCCAAGTAGCGACGTTTCGGTCCGCTTACTGGGACCATTTTCAAGCTGAAATGGTCCCAGTAAGCGGACCGAAACGTCGCTACTTGGGTGAATAAAGGATCCCACATTTTTTTACCATTGGATCTGCTGCGGTGGATTTATTTCTTCTATATATATACACTACGTGCAGAATTATTAGGCAAATGAGTATTTTGACCACATCATCCTCTTTATGCATGTTGTCTTACTCCAAGCTGTATAGGCTCGAAAGCCTACTACCAATTAAGCATATTAGATGATGTTCATCTCTGTAATGAGAAGGGGTGTGGTCTAATGACATCAACACCCTATATCAGGTGTGCATAATTATTAGGCAACTTCCTTTCCTTTGGCAAAATGGGCCAAAAGAAGGACTTGACAGGCTCAGAAAAGTCAAAAATAGTGAGATATCTTGCAGAGGGATGCAGCACTCTTAAAATTGCAAAGCTTCTAAAGCGTGATCATCGAACAATCAAGTGTTTCATTCAAAATAGTCAACAGGGTCGCAAGAAGCGTGTGGTAAAACCAAGGCGCAAAATAACTGCCCATGAACTGAGAAAAGTCAAGCGTGCAGCTGCCAAGATGCCACTTGCCACCAGTTTGGCCATATTTCAGAGCTGCAACATCACTGGAGTGCCCAAAAGCACAAGGTGTGCAATACTCAGAGACATGGCCAAGGTAAGAAAGGCTGAAAGACGACCACCACTGAACAAGACACACAAGCTGAAACGTCAAGACTGGGCCAAGAAATATCTCAAGACTGATTTTTCTAAGGTTTTATGGACTGATGAAATGAGAGTGAGTCTTGATGGGCCAGATGGCTGGATTGGTAAAGGGCAGAGAGCTCCAGTCCGACTCAGACGCCAGCAAGGTGGAGGTGGAGTACTGGTTTGGGCTGGTATCATCAAAGATGAGTTTGTGGGGCCTTTTTGGGTTGAGGATGGAGTCAAGCTCAACTCCCAGTCCTACTGCCAGTTTCTGGAAGACACCTTCTTCAAGCAGTGGTACAGGAAGAAGTCTGCAAGGTAGGAAAAACATGATTTTCATGCAGGACAATGCTCCATCACACGCGTCCAAGTACTCCACAACGTGGCTGGCAAGAAAGGGTATAAAAGAAGAAAATCTAATGACATGGCCTCCTTGTTCACCTGATCTGAACCCCATTGAGAACCTGTGGTCCATCATCAAATGTGAGATTTACAAGGAGGGAAAACAGTACACCTCTCTGAACAGTGTCTGGAAGGCTGTGGTTGCTGCTGCACGCAATGTTGATGGTGAACAGATCAAAACACTGACAGAATCCATGGATGGCAGGCTTTGAGTGTCCTTGCAAAGAAAGGTGGCTATATTGGTCACCGATTTGTTTTTGTTTTGTTTTTGAATGTCAGAAATGTATATTTGTGAATGTTGAGATGTTATATTGGTTTCACTGGTAAAAATAAATAATTGAAATGGGTATATATTTGTTTTTTGTTAAGTTGCCTAATAATTATGTACAGTAATAGTCACCTGCACACACAGATATCCCCCTAAAATAGCTAAAACTAAAAACAAACTAAAAACTACTTCCAAAAATATTCAGCTTTGATATTAATGAGTTTTTTGGGTTAATTGAGAACATGGTTGTTGTTCAATAATAAAATTAATCCTCAAAAATACAACTTGCCTAATAATTCTGCCCTCCCTGTATATATATATATATATATATATATATATATATATCCAGAAAAAGGACGGCACTTCGGTCTTGTGAAGGTGAAGTTATTCTTTAATCAACCATACGGTGCAACGTTTCGGCTCAGTATTGGAGCCGAAACGTTGCACCGTATGGTTGATTAAAGAATAACTTCACCTTCACAAGACCGGAGTGCCGTCCTTTTTCTGGATATATTAATTGGGGTAAGAGGTCGATTCCCCTGGAGCGTGCACCCATCTTTTCCGCCTGCAGTCAGTGCCGCCCTTTTTCATATATATATATATATATATATATATATATTTATAACCATTGTTATAAATATATATAGATATAGTAGCCGTAACATAGCGCACTTAGTTCAGGTAAGAAGTATAGCAATGGGTAGTTTAGTATTTATAGTATAAATAGGCGGAGTCATCAATAGATGACTCACGCCTATTTATGAATATTAATTATTGATATTAACCAAAATATTAATATTACCCT
Organism: Bufo gargarizans; assembly: GCF_014858855.1. Classification (NCBI taxonomy): domain Eukaryota; kingdom Metazoa; phylum Chordata; class Amphibia; order Anura; family Bufonidae; genus Bufo; species Bufo gargarizans. The sequence goes on from NC_058089.1 coordinate 34,040,281, forward strand.
TTTACAGCCATTGCCATTCATTTATTTTCCAGTGGTGATGGGAAACATTTTTCTAATACACATTTACAGTGAGGAACAGAAGTATTTGAACACCCTGCGATTTTGCAAGTTCTCCCACTTAGAAATCATGGAGGGTTCTGAAATTCACATTGTAGGTGCATTCCTACTCTGAGAGACCAAATAAAAAATAAAAAAATCAGGAAATCACATTGTATGATTTTTAAAGAATTTATTTGTCTTGCACTGCTGAACATAAGTATTTGAACACCTGAGAAAATCAGTGTTAATATTTGGTACAGAAGCCTTTGTTTGCAATTACAGAGGTCAAATGTTTCCTGTAGTTCTTGACCAGGTTTGCACACACTGCAGCAGGGATTTTGGCCTACTCCTCCACACAGATCTCCTCTAGATCTGTCAGGTTTCAGGGCTGCCTCTGAGCAACACAGAGTTTCAGCTCCCTCCAAAGATGTTCTATTGAATTTAGGTCTGGAGACTGGCCACTCCAGAACCTTGATATGCTTCTTACGGAGCCACTCCTTGGTTATCCTGGCTGTGTGCTTCGGGTCGTTGTCATGTTGGAAGACCCAGCCACGACCCATCTTCAATGCTCTGACTGAGGGAAGGAGGTTGTTGCTCAAAATCTCACAATAAATGGCCCCATTCATCCTCTCCTTAATACAGTGCAGTCGTCCTGTCCCCTTCGCAGAACAACACCCCCAAAGCATGATGTTACCACCCCCATGCTTCACAGTAGTATGCGTATATTTGATGTGTCCTCCTGCTTTATTGATAGTGATCAGTGCGGCCAGCACTGACAGTGAACAATTCTTCTGTACCCCTGGTGCGCTGAGTAAAGCTCATTTCACACTAGCGCTAGGGATTCGGCAGGCTGTTCTGGCAGGGAATAGCCTGCCGGATCTCTCTGCATTCCAGCTTTGCCCGGAAGCTTGAACGTTTCTTCCCAGGCCCTTTAACTATAAGTTAACTATAATATGTCGAGAATCGACCAGAAGCAAACCGCTGCATGCAGGGCAGATCATGCAGTCAGCGATGGGGAGTAGCTGATTTATAGTATATAATGTCTCTATATGTTGTAAATCAGCTATTCCCTGTCTTTCCTCCTCAATAGCCAGTGCTGACTGCATGATCTGCCCTGCATTTTCGGGCGGCTGATTAGTTACTCAGCATGCTGGGGATACAGAAGCTGGCCACACTAATCAGTGTCAATATAGCACCATTGCCTTTGTTTGCAGTGATATCGTGAATGAGAAACCTAAACTGCTATCATATCATATTGTCTTTAGCAACAAATCCAGGTTCTCTTTGGGATCCCACGACAATCAGGTTCAAGAATGGAGGCCTCGTGGTGAGCGCTTCAATCCTTCCTTTGCTGTGAAGCGACACACTGCCCCAACTGTTGGTGTGATGTTGTAGGGAGCCATCGTATACGACAATCTGTTATACTTAGTATTGATATAACGGGTGCTTATATAGGTGCTGAACATCCTGAGGACATATGTGTTTCCTATCATGGCTGGGCTTCCAACTGGCATTTTTCAGCAAGGTAATGCTCACCCACATTAAATGCAAAAGTATAGAAATGTTCCAGCTCCCCACAGCCCTATGTCTCGATACCGTGATCTTCCTCACAGATCAGAGCGGTGCTCAGCTTCTTCATTCTGGCTTCTGGTAAACCACTTGCATATAACAAATTTCGAGTGCTCTTGTCCATAAAAAATGATTGAATCCAAGTTAAAAAAATATGACCCAGAACTGGTCTGAATAATGTATTCATTCCAACTCATTTGAAAAGGCTAGACTAACATTTCCACCCCCTGTTGATCACAGGTGTGTATAGACACATCACCAAAGTTACCCCTATGTAGGGAGGACACAAAGAATGCTCCCCCACACAGCAAAGGTTTACAAGGAATGTCTCTGCCTGACATTTGGCCTCCAGATTTATCACCAATTGAGCATTTATGGGACCAGCTGGGAGCCATGAGTGTAACATCTGTAGTCAAATGTGGTGCAGGACACCATATGGCCCCTGTATGGCTCCATGCCCAACCGTATCTCATCTTGTATCCAGGCTAGAGGTGGCCCAATAGGGTCCTAGAACTTCCTTTCAATTGTACCGTTTTCCCCCAAAAACTATCTTATCGCACAATATATCATCATTGTATTCACACATATGAATTAAATTCCAACTCCTTCTTGGTATTTTTTTTATTTTTATTAAACATTATATATCTTCATAAGATCAAGAGGATTTAGGGATTTCCACATAGAAATACAGCATTTCAGCCTCAGAATATCAATAAACAATGGAACTCCTTTAATAAACTATTGCTTAAACAGTTGAGACTTCCTTGTAGACATCACATGGCATAAAACTTTCTTCTGCCTTTTACTGGTGTGATACTATAGACGCTACTCCATAATTGGTGACATGAATTGTTGGTGGCAGAAAGGGATCTTTGATGTGGCCTGTGGCTGTGTATAGAAAGACATATCGGGGGAAAGTTAGTACTTTAGGTTAATCAAGGTCCTAAAACTGAAGTAACATCTCAGAACAGTTATTACAAACGTTATATAAGATATATGTTGTCCTGCAAGATTCTGTGCAAGCTCTGGGGGAAAAATAAGCATGTAGAAAGTTGTCAGAGCAATCAGGTCCCTGTCTTTTCATTGGAGAATCTGCCTTCATCTTGATACATACTTGTAGACGGAACCATGATGGAAGATTTCTTCAGCAGCAACCTTCTTCTCAACTGAAGACAAAGCAGGCCAACTCAAACTTCTTGTCACACAGCAAAATCATAGCAGAGGAACATATAATGGTAAGTGTGGCTCCTTGTATTTACTATGGACTAGCTAACTTTACAGCAACGTGGAAATGCTGGACGCCAAACAAGTTCTATTACTTAAATGGCGCATCTGTGTCTTTTCCTATTAGGGAATTTCCTTATTGCTAGTCCAAGCTACTGTATATCCCCAAAATGTTCTCAATTATTTATGTGATTATTATATATAGATCAGTATAGTTTTTTCAGCTTGCTCTCCAACATTACCTTTTGGTAAGAGAAGTTCCATATTGACTGTATTACAACATGTCTCACAGGTTTTAAAGTCTTCTTTTATCCTAATAGATGTAGATGAAGAAATAACTAACAAATCAGGCTATTAAAAATATATAGTTTAGATCAAGCACACACAGGCATGTCTTTAAACACTAAACAATCCATTTAAAGAAGAATTGTTTAAATAGGGTCTGTCGCATTGTCCTGTCTGTGGGAAGAATGGCATAGAGCAGGAGGAGCTGAGAAGATCAGGGATGTAGCTACCATGGAAGAGTCTACTATGGGGCCCAAACTCAGGAAGGGAAGCCGAGATCCTCAGCAATAAGCTAAAATGTATGGAGGAACCACATTTCCCTGCAGTGCCCCTACTGGGAAAATAAAGCATTACACCATTCCAGTCTAAATCAATAAATTGTCTGTATAAGGGACAGACATATTGGGTTCATTAGAGTAGCCCCGCTTTGTATCATCCTTAGTGCTGAAGATCAGTTTCAAGAGTTAAGTTGCAATTACATGAGTACATACATATCGTAGATCGATTCTGTCTCATCCATATCTGGCCACTCAAACTCATCTGGACATCCAATTGTCCTACATGGTGATCGGATATAGTAGAAAAGTCCAGGCCACTCCTTGCAAAGTTTCTCCGAAATAGACAGAAGAGTTAAGTTGAAGTCCCAAAGAGACTGGAAATCTGAACATTTACAGAGAATTTTTTCACATTATATGTAGTAATTGTTAGTTTATATGGGATTCACGATGGTCTGACATAAATGTTAAGAACCAAATGATGACTCTTCTACCTGGGAATGGAAACCACCTTTTCACCTTTACCTGCAATTCTGTGAGGAGAAATTGAAAAGACACCACTGAACAATTACCGGTTAGGCTACTTTCACACTAGCGTTCGGGCGGATCCGTTCTGAACGGATCCGCTCATAATAATGCAGACGGAGGCTCCGTTCAGAACGGATCCGTCTGCATTAAAATGGCAAAAAAAAAGCTAAGTGTGAAAATAGCCTCGGACGGATCCGTCCAGACTTTCAATGTAAAGTCAATGGGGGACGGATCCGCTTGAAGATTGAGCCACATTGTGGCATCTTCAAACGGATCCGTCCCCATTGACTTACATTGTAAGTCTGGACGGATCCGCACGGATCCGCACGCCTCCGCACGGCCAGGCGGACAACCGAACGCTGCAAGCAGCGTTCAGCTGTCCGCCTGTCCGTGCGGAGGCGAGCGGAGCGGAGGCTGAACGCCGCCAGACTGATGCAGTCTGAGCGGATCCGCTCCATTCAGACTGCATCAGGGCTGGACGGCTGCGTTCGGGTCCGCTCGTGAGCTCCTTCAAACGGAGCTCACGAGCGGACCAGCGAACGCTAGTGTGAAAGGAGCCTTAAAAGGACAGTTTTCATTTAACAATCCTTTTATGTTTGAAAGGTGTCCTACTGCTGTGATCCTCAGCGATCAACTATAATCTGTGGGACGATACATCAGCAAGTGTTCAAATCCCCTGCAGCGCTACCACAGGGCAAATAAAGTATTACACAGTTCCTATGGAAATCAACGGGATGCCATGGACCTCCACGGCAAGAGACACTCTTTGTAACTGGTCTCCACTCTTCCTGAAGGATGACGAATTAAGGACTCTTCACTATTAACTTAGAATTTGCTAAAAGGATATTTCCAAAGCCCCTTTAATAAACTGCAGCTTGGGTTATTTTATGAATTCCAAAATATAATCCATAGGGACTACACAGCCAAAAACAGTTTTGAGGGACATTCTGTGGCACCAAGTGTTGCAGTCAATTCAATTCCGTACAGAATTGAGGTTGAAGGTGAAGAGGGGATCTCCTAGTCCAGGTTGAAGACTGACTTTCATGATTTCAAACAAAAGTAAATAAATTCAGACTCACCATTGGATCTTTTTGGTTTCCGGCTGCGAATCTCAAGATAACTATCTGCTCTCTGGTTGAACTGCTTCACCAACAGTGGTTTTCCATTGTTTACTAAAAGGAAATTGTCTTTTTCTATCCAATGTGTAGAATAAAACGAGCAAGCCATTACCATAAGTCTGTAACAAAAATAGAAAAGTCTGTAACTTATTAGGTTAGAAATTTTTGAAATACAATAACAATAGGTAGGCTAATTCATATGGTAGTAGCTTTTACTAGGACTTTCGCAAAAATTGTGTTTTGCTGTGATTTCGTGAAAATCACAACATCCAGAATTTGTGCACACTATGTAATTGCAGCTGTGGAAATATTTGTTCTGGTGAACATATTCATGTAAGCAATTATACCACTGAAACATGAAAAAAGAACACCTGGAAAACTTAATGTGATTGAGCCGAGATTGACAAAGCATGTGGTGCTTGGTCAATAATCATATAACCAAGGTTTATTTTGTGTTGTGTAGCAGGGTATATGTTGAGGCAGGGACACATTAATACTGGGTGGCATCTTACCTTACTGTGATACAGGTGGCCACTCTGGCATGGTAACGGTGATACAGATGCTGGGTATCTTCCTGTGGTATGTCATTCCAAGCTCTTTCAACTTGGACCCATAGTTCAGCCAAGGTGGTTGTTGGCTGCTGTGCATGTGAGATTTATCAGCCCATCCAGCAGAGGTGGGCTGGCCATAGACCATACAAGGAAATTGTCTGGAGGGCTGACAACCAGGGGGCCACCTGAGCCCCCCTCATGGCCGCTGACCAGGTAAACAATGATCTGATGCTTTTAGCATTAACCCCTTAAGGCCTGGAGGTTGTTTTTTTTTGTGTTTTTTTTTTTCCGTTTTCCCTGCCTTCCCAGAGCCATAACTTTTTTCTTTTTCTATTCACATAGCCATATGAGGGCTTGTTTTTTGCGGGACAAGTTGTACTTTCCAACTCCACCATTTAATATTGCATATGATGTAGTGGGAAGTTGTAAAAAAAAAATGTACCACGGCATCTGAGGGGTTAAATGTCCGCGATCGGCATTACTGCCGGTTGTGGACATTAGCCGCGGGTGTCTGCTAGGAGCCGCGGGCAGGAGCAGGCGCTTCCTTTAAACACCTGCCCAGCACCGTACATGTATGGCGCTGGGCGTGAAGGGGTTAATGAATGCTAGGGCCATCAAGTACTTATGCAGCGGGCTGATGGCCACAGGTGTACTCCTGAATTAAACTGTATTGCTATCCTCAGGACGGTGATACAGTTGGGGGGACGGCAGTCTTTTGTGCAGTACTGTGGTATTTGGTTCTGCTGGGGCGGTATTTTGATGGCCTTACCTACTTATATCTTCCCTGCCTTCTGTCAATTTGGATCCACCTACAACATAGGGCCACTTTATTTTCCCAGTCCGTCCCTGCCATCCAGTCCCAGACATTCTCGATAGGAGAGAGACCTGGTGTTTAAGATGGCCAGTTGAGCTGCTGATACCCTTAAGAGCACATTGTGTGGTGCGGGCAGTGTGTGTACAGGCGTTATCTGGTTGGAACACCATGTCTCCTGAGACAACAAAAGGCGGTAGGATTGGTTTCATGATATTCTGGACATAAAGGCTGGTCAGTGTTCTCTCTACAAATACCAGACAGGAACATGCATAATAGCTTATGGTGCCCCACATCATGACACCTGGTGTTGGTCCTGTGTGTCTCAACACTGTGCAGATGCTCTCCAGCCCTTCTGCGAACTCTGATGCAGCCATCAATAGCAAACAATAGTGTTCAGTGATGAAAGTAGGTTCTGCCTTTGTAAAATGATGGCCACATCAGAGTTTGCAGAGTTACTTTTTTTTGTTAAATACAGGATAGATAAAATAGATAGTAGGATGTATATAACTTTAGACCGAAAAAAAACTGTCAGAACAATATTTTTTGCAGTTATCTCATGTGTGTATCATGTGATTATACAGTATATATGTAACATCCCAGAGTTATTTTACTAAAGTCTGCTTCCCCGCTACTATTGGTTGGTAACATGTGCCTTGTCATCTAATGTGATTTATTTAATATTCCTCACAAATGTGCATTTTCTAGGCCTGTTTTATATATTTGCTGTAGTTTTCTATGTACACCATCAGGTGGCAGCAATGTTTAGCAGGACCTTAGACAGTTTAGTGTTTCTAAACTGGAATAGTTCCTTCCAGTTTAGATCCCCCCTCTTTGAGGAGGTGTGGAAAGTTCCCACATCCTGCCTCATGGGGAGGAAAGGAACTTCAGTTAGTGTGCCAGCTACCCTGGCTTGGGGAAGGCTGTGTTGGTAGGAGCTCCCAGAAATAGGGATCCCAACCCAGGATCGAGTCTCGGCTGAGACCAAAGATCTTCAACCCCAGTCTGAGCCTTCAGCCTCAGCTGGTTGACAAGCAAGCAGCACCTCCAGCCTCCAGGAAGAGCCATTCCCTGTGAGTTAACTGTGAGTACCATCCAGAGGCCAGGAGAAGCCAAATTCCACCTCAGCTAGTCAGTCCCATACACAGCAGAAGATAGACAGAGCAGAAGATATAGATTCCTGCCATATTCTCCAGGCACATGATAGAAGCAGAAGAGATATTGATCCCTGTCACATATTGCCAATACCTGCTGGGACCTAAGACTATTGCTGTATCTCATGTGGATTAATGCTGCCTTCAGTAAAGAGAAGTTGAGTTATACTTCAAGTCTGGATCTCATTCATTCCTCAATTACTCCTACTAGCTACACTCATTTATTGCAAGTGAGCCAGGATCCAGGAGTCCAGCCGCACCAAGGTAGGAGACACCGTTGACACTATACCTACTGCTACACAGAGACATTACACCACTCTGGCATTCCTCACCTGGTACGTGAGTTGCAACACCTTAAAGGGCCCTGAGATTGTAACCTGCGCACTCTGCAATTGGCATCACAAACAAAAACCATAGACTATTATACACATATCCTGACCCACTGCATAATTAGTGTCCGTGTAACCGTACCACACCCCGGCTCATTGCATATACAGGTGATTGATATTTGGTGGTTGGACCGCCACCAATCTAAAAATGTATCACCTATTCAGGTGATAAAGGTTATCTTCTGAAGTGGTTCTTTAAGGACCTTCCCTTGAAGAGTAAAATGTACCTCCAATTATAAATTAAAGCAAATATATTCTGCAGTACCTACATGTAGATGATCAGCAGAGTCCACCTTATTTCTTAGCTCCAGCAGCAAAGACACACTCCTGTAACTGATGAAAAGCTCCAGCAGTAGAGTCCTAAGCAGCCAGCAGGATCCTCAGTCAGTAGGAACTCTTCAGTAGAGGCCTTCTGCTGGCTATGGATGGCTAGGAGACAGAGCACAAGGGTCTTGCTGCTGCCAAAGATTTTCAGTCAGCTGCAGTAGTGTAGAGCACTGTGTAGAATAGGAAGGAGGACACCTGTTTTTGTGTCTCTTGGTTTAGCCACATAATAAATTAATAACAACCAGAATAAAATTGAGCCATACCTTTGAAAAAATCCTTCTGGGACTAGAGGAGAAAAGTAGACTCTAATGTGAATGTCCTCATGGTGGTCCCCTCCCCACCTTTCAGTAACTTCCATGAAATTTTTGAGATAAGTAGGAAAAAGGTAGAACATTTCTTTATGAGAGTCTTTCACAGACCATTGATTCCCAGGTAAAAACTCAGGGGCTCTTGGATTCAGTTTCTTTACGTTCCGAACAGACATACAGATCTGGAAATGCATGAGGAGACTTAGTAGCTTTCCATTCTGGATTCCATGTCCAATGAGATCATGGAAGAGTTCCTCTGTATCCTGAAGACAAAGGGTCTCTAACTGGTGTTTAACTAAAACCCGAATGGCTTGAAAACGAATCATAGCTTTAGACTGTAGCATTTCTTGCCACTTTAGCACATCACGCTTAAAGGCTCTTTCTGAAATCAGAACTTCAGCTGGTATTGCCCTGAGTTGGTTGTAGAGCTCATGCCTGACAAGTATCTGTAACATAACAAACATTGGATATTCAATGTTAAAAAGCAGATACTGTAAAAAAAAAACTGGTGGCAGGAATGTTAGACTACGTCCACATTTGCAATCACCATTCTAGTATTCTGTTCTGGCACAGAAACAAAATACCAGAATTTCCGTATCCGGCATATGATGGACATCACTGGCACCTGAAGGCTCCCATTACCCATAATGGGATCCATGTGGTTTCCAGCATGAATAGCAGCATTCTCCCAGACAAAATAGTACTGCAATATATAAAAACTATAAATTGAGCTACTAGACAGCAAATAGACAGAAGCAACAAACTGTATGATCGAGGCAAACCTTGAAGACCGTGATGAGAAATGAAGGTTTCAGAAATACAGTGTTTAGCAAGGGCTTGATCTCTTCATACCACACAATGAGGCCAATTCTATGGAGATACCGTAAAATATCTTTGAGAAGATTTTTGTACAGGTCACTGGTGGTCTTTAGCATGACCTCACTTAAAAGATGATCTAAATCCATTATTCCTGTGAGACAAATAAAAGTGGTAGTGGTTAGTTAAATTATTAGTGTTAAACATCAGAGATTTTGATTCAGATCCATGTACAGGAAGAGTCAAATTTTTTACCTGTAGAGCACACAAGAAAAAAGATCTTGTCCATGGATTGACTCCAGTTGAGTATTAGAGTTGGCACTCTAATACACTGGGCGCACTAACCTAGATCTGTTTTTTTTATTAGCAATGCAACTTTAAGGCTTTTTAATTTTCCTAAACATTAATTTAAAATTACATTACATCAAAACTTTACATACAGTGTATTGTCATACATAGAGGAGAGGACTGTCACTAACAGTGTGGGGGAAAAACTCCACACTAAACACAGGAGGGAAGGGGAACAGTAACTGGGCCTGGAAACTAGGGAATGAACAGGTCACCTCCTAAACAACCCTAATCCGGGCCCTAACTACCTATTAATATGAATAGACCTTGAAGGTAGGAATATTCATATGCTGTATACCTAGGCCCTTAAATCCATATAATGCGCTGGAATGAGGTTAGGACCAGAGACAACCCATTCCTCCCCAAATGGACGAATGGAAGTCTCTGTCTCAGGCCCAGATACAAACAACAGGGAATAGAACAAACACAAAGCAATAAGAAAAGATAAGACTTATCTGAAAGTAGAAAATTGGCAACTCCAGAAGCACCACAGAGTACAACCGACCAGCTAGTTAGAAGGCAGGAAGAAAATCTATAAACCGCACCTCCAAGAGTGAGAAGCGGCTACTTATGGGAATGGTAGTTTACCAACAAGCAACACCTGAAGCAAGGGGTGTGGCAATCACCAAAACACAGACACAATGAGATCCACAGTGAACTTGTCAATTTAACCCACAAGTTGCCAGTCTCTCCGATCTCCTGGTACCTGCCACGGGAACGTCCGTGACAAGGACATAGGAATGATAAAACAGGCCTCCATGCAGTTCCTCTGGATAAAAGAGTCCCCATCACCTAGAGTAGCATAGAACTTAATAGGTCTAGGTTCTCTTTCATCAAAGGGGTTGTCTGGGTGTAGAGCTGAACCCAGACATATCCCCATTTTCTCCTAGGTAGGCCCTCTGATATGAGCATCGGAGCATGCTCCAATGCTCTTCCTTTCCCTGCGCTGTATCACACAGGGCAAGGGCTGTTTGTTTATATTTTTTACACTGCTAGGCGGAGTGACGTCACTGGCACTGATGGGCGGGTTTAGCACTGCCCTAGCCATTTAACAGACTAGGACAGTGCTAAAACCTGTCCATTGGTGCCGGTGACATCACCTGGCTCATGCTAGGTGGAAGCCTCCACCTAGCTTTACCAGTGGAGAGCGTGGTACATCACTGGATCTGCAGAAAAAGCCTTTGTTCTACGCAATTCAGCGTAGGGCAAAGGAGAGCATTGGAACATAAAATGCTCTGATGCTTATGTCAGAGGCTGTGCCTGGGTGAAAACGGGGATATGTCTGGATTCAGCTTTGAACCTGGACAACCCCTTTAACTTTCCCATATTATCCTTCATTAAAGCTGGACATGAACATTCAAAAGCTCACTCTCCCGATTCCCCCATGCACGTTTTGTTTTACAGAACGTGTATGTGTATTCAATGGAGAAAGAAGAGAAAGCTTCTGCCAGACATCTCTGGTGGCAGTTTATCTCCTAGGAGAATAAAAGGATCAGTCGAAAAGAAATTGAGTGTGTCGGATTCTCTCCCCTGACATCATCGGTCAGGGAAGAGTTGGGAGCTCCCCATACACATTGGGTTTTGGCCAAACCCTCTGTTCTTGGCAGGTTTTGCTAACAATACCCTAACATGTATGGGCACCTTACAGGGGGAGTGCAGGCTACAAATATCAGATCGATGAGGGTCTGACACCAAGCACCCCCACCAATTGGCCGCTTCTTGAAGTTATGTCTTCGGAAACTATACTGAATATTGAGTTGAATTAGAAAGGTCTAGTTTCTGCCGCTGGTATACTGCAGATTAGCTCCCATTCTGTTGAATAGGAGCCGGCCTACAGTCCCCGGCACCGGCAGAGCTTTTCACTGTGCACAGTATAAATTCTAGTGTAGCAACTGCATGAAACAGCTGATCGATTGGGGTGCCGGGTGTCAAACCCCCCTAGATCTGATATTGATGACTTATCCTGATGATAAGCTATCAATATCTGCAGCCCAGACAACTCTTTTAAAAGCAAGAGGTTCCTATGTTCTAATGCTTGCATTAAAGGGGGTTCCAAGACTTTTATACTAATGATCTAATCTTAGAATAGGTCATCAGCATCTGATCGTGGGGGTACTAAACTCGGCACCCCCACCAATCAGCTGTTTTTAGAAGGCACCAGCGCTCACAGTAGCGCCAATGCCTTCTCTCAGCTCTTCTAGCACGTACATTGTATAGCAGTTGTGCTTGTAATTGTATCTCAGCCCCATTAACTTCAATGGGGCTAAGCTGCCCCTAAGCCATTTGACCGATGAACATGACGTCACACAGCCTAGGAAAAGCTGGGAGAAGGCCCCAGCGCTACTGTGAGCACTGGTGCCTTCCCAAACAGCTGATCGACAGGGGTCCTGGGTGTCACATTCCCACTGATCAGATCCAGAGGACTGGTGGTTTTCAGCTAAAAAATCCGAAGAAACCCCTGTAAGTGATATGTGTTAAAGTAACATCCACATGAATGCAGGACATAAGGTTTCCCAGCTGGGCTTCTGAGCTAACAGTCTTTCATATTTATCTGGTCAAGAGTACCTGAGATGGTATCTTAATACGTTACTTACCATGTTGTGGAGTCTCTTCATTTTGTTTCACTTCAATAATGGCATTTTCCACCTCTTTGTAGATAGGAGGTAGCATTTTAATTATATTGGGAAATAATTCTTCCTTGCATACAGTATTTAAGATATGATTCTGAAGCTTTTCAATGTCATTGTAGTTTGTTCCGTTGATTGGGAATACATTCAAAACCTATGTAATGTAAAACACATAAAAACACATAGTACATAATACATAAGGCCTAAAGACATTTGTCCATCCAGTTCGGCCTGTCATCCCGCAATTTGATCCAGAGGAAGGCAAAAAAAATAAACCTGTGAGGTAGAAGCCAATTTTCCCCACTTAAGAGGAAAAAAAATTCCTTCTCGACTCAAATCAGGCAATCAGAATAACTCCCTGGATCAACGACCCCTCTCTAGTAGCTATAGTCTGAAAATAGTGAGTGGTTCACGTCAAAAGTGTGACCTGATGATACACATTATACCTCAATGGCGTCCTTTAGCAGGAAGGTGCAATGCAAATGTGAACATAGCCTTATTTTGTTACAAGCACTCATACAGCAACTACTTCCAATGTCTACATCGACTAACCCACTGTCTGATGTGACTTTGGATTTATGACGTGTTTGCCATCTAATGTTTTTCAGAGCTGCTGACTGGGGGGGGGATCACTACGAGACCCTGCAGAACCAAGAAGTACTTTCTTTTCTGCCAGAGTTTGATGCTTTTCGGGGCAGTTAAGTGGAGACATTTACACTCGCTTATATACTTCTACTTTCAACTTAGGCCTCATGCACACGGGGGTTGGGCGCCGTGGCCGTATTGCGGCCCATAAACGGTGGGTCGGCAATCCATGGCCCCCGGCCGTGTGCACCACGAATGGGATCACTTGAATGGGTCCGAAATTCCGGAGATACGGAACAGAGTCATGGAACACTACGGAGTGCTTCCGTGGTGTTTCTTTCCGTTGTTCCGCACCGCAAATAAATATGACATGTCATTTTTTTCGCAGGGCGGACAAACCACAGACCTATTCAAGTTGAATGGGTCCGGCCCGCTGCAGTACTGCAATACTCATTTGACAATAAAATAGTTCATCCATGCATTAATGATATCAGCATTATGGATGAAATCTGCCTACCGACTTATGCATATGAACGTGTCTCTATTTCAGACCACAGACAACTAATCAATTTTTCTCACTCCCATCAATAAAAAGGACTATTCTTGTCTGCAACAGGGACAAGAATAGGACATGTTCTATACGAATCCACAAAAAAACTGATGGCCCCATAGAAATGAATAAGTCGGAGTGCAATCTGCAAAAATGCACATAGCACACGGATGAAAATACAATCGTGTGCATGAGGCCTAAATAAGCTTTCCTCACAAGGAAAAGGTTTGTGTGAGTCCGGGAGGAGAGGATGGAAGTGGTAGTAGCCCTGATTAAGTGTGGTGTCACGGTGTACTCCCTCAGGGATCGGTGCAGTGGAAATGTACAGTCGTGGCCAAAAGTTTTGAGAATTACATAAATATTGGAAATTGGAAAAGTTGGTGCTTAAGTTTTTATAATGGCAATTTGCATATACTCCAGAATGTTATGAAGAGTGATCAGATGAATTGCATAGTCCTTCTTTGCCATGAAAATTAACTTAATCCCCAAAAAACCTTTCCACTGCATTTCATTGCGGTCATTAAAGGACCTGCTGAGATCATTTCAGTAATCGTCTTGTTAACTCAGGTGAGAATGTTGACGAGCACAAGGCTGGAGATCATTATGTCAGGCTGATTGGGTTAAAATGGCAGACTTGACCTGTTAAAAGGAGGGTGATGCTTGAAATCATTGTTCTTCCATTGTTAACCATGGTGACCTGCAAAGAAACGCGTGCAGCCATCATTGCATTGCATAAAAATGGCTTCACAGGCAAGGATATTGTGGCTACTAAGATTGCACCTCAATCAACAATTTATAGGATCATCAAGAACTTCAAGGAAAGAGGTTCAATTCTTGTTAAGAAGGCTTCAGGGCGTCCAAGAAAGTCCAGCAAGCGCCAGGATCGTCTCCTAAAGAGGATTCAGCTGCGGGATCGGAGTGCCACCAGTGCACAGCTTGCTCAGGAATGGCAGCAGGCAGGTGTGAGCGCATCTGCAAGCACAGTGAGGCGAAGACTTTTGGAAGATGGCCTGGTGTCAAGAAGGGCAGCAAAGAAGCCACTTCTCTCCAAAAAAAACATCAGGGACAGATTGATCTTCTGCAGAAAATATGGTGAATGGACTGTTGAGGACTAGGGCAAAGTCATATTCTCCGATTAAGCCTCTTTCCGATTGTTTGGGGCATCAGGAAAAAGGCTTGTCCGGAGAATAAAAGGTGAGCGCTACCATCAGTCCTGTGTCATGCCAACAGTAAAGCATCCTGAGACCATTCATGTGTGGGGTTGCTCCTCATCCAAGGGAGTGGGCTCACTCACAATTTTGCCCAAAAACACAGCCATGAATAAAGAATGGTACCAAAACACCCTCCAACAGCAACTTCTTCCAACAATCCAACAACAAACAACAGTTTGGTGAAGAACAATGCATTTTCCAGCACGATGGAGCACCGTGCCATAAGGCAAAAGTGATAACTAAGTGGCTCGGGGACCAAAACGTTGACATTTTGGGTCCATGGCCTGAAAACTCCCCAGATCTTAATCCCATTAAGAACTTGTGGTCAATCCTCAAGAGGCGGGTGGACAAACAAAAACCCACTAATTCTGACAAACTTCCACCCACTCTTCACTCCTGCCCTCCTTGCCGGCCTGCACATGGCAGAAAGCTGCAGCAGATGGCACCTATGTTTCGTCATCATCATCACAGACGTGCTGCGGTGGTCCTCCCATGTCTACATCCTGAAACATAAGTAGTTGGGCATCAGTGCACTCAATCTCTTCCACTTCTCGGGCAGGGCTAGGTGGATGGCCCACGGAAACCCCACCAGCAGAGTCATCAAAAAACATAAGAGACTGCTGCATGACTTGGGGCTCAGACTGCTTGGCTGATTTGCAAGGGGGTGAGGTCAAAGACAGATGCCCATGAGCTGCAGGTGTCAGGGGACCGGGTGGGAGACAATGTGAAGGAACTGGAGACACTGTCAGCTATCCAATCTAGTACCGCCTCTACTTGTTCTGGCCTCACCATTCGTACACCTGTATTCAGGCCTACAAAATGACGCTGAACATCCTGTCGCCTACGTGCACCTGAGGAAGGTGTTTCATTTGGGCGTGTAGCTGGCACAGATCAACCACGTTCTTTCCCTGCAACAGGAACTCCACCAGCACCAGCAGTACCATGACCAGTGCCACGTCCCTTATTTAATACTCTCCTCATTCTTTGAGGTCACCCACAAAACTAACAGACAGATTAACTATATTAATTTCCCTGTCACGTATGCAGTGCAGGTGTACCTCACACCAAAAATGGGAATATGTCACCCACCGAAATAACAGACGGATTAACTATATTCATTTCCTTGTCACGTATCCAGTGCAGGTGTACCTCACACCAAAAATGGGAATATGTCACCCACCGAACTAACAGACGGATTAACTATATTAATTTCCCTGTCACATATGCAGTGCAGGTGTACCTCACATCAAAAATGGAAATATGTCACCCACCGAACTAACAGACGGATTAACCATATAACTTTCCCTGTCACGTATGCAGTGCAGGTGTACCTCACACCAAAAATGGGTATATTTCACCCACTGACCTAACAGTCAGATTTATTATATTAATTTCCCTGTCACATATGCAGTGCACATGTATCTCACACCAAAAATGGGTATATGTCATTGGCCGAACTAACTGTCAGATTAACTATATTAATTTCCCTGTCACGTATAAAGTGCACGTGTATCTCACACCAAAAATGGGTATATGTCACCCATCGAACTAACAGACGGATTAACTATTAGATTTTTGTGTCAGGGGTACAAAAATGGTGCATTGCACCCACAAAAAAATCGCTATAGGTCACCCACAGAATTAACAGCCAGATTTACTATTATATTTCTGTGTCAGGGGTGCAAAGCTAGTGTATTGCACCCATAAATAATCATTATAGGTCACCCACAAAACAAATAGCCAGATTCCTAACACTCTCCCTCGCTTCAGCTGCCTGCTTCCTGTCCCTGAACTACTCAGAGCTGATAGGCGGTGGTACATGTGATACAGCTTGTATAGAGGCTGGGTCACATGATGCACCGGCCAATCACAGCCATGCCATCACTAGGCATGGCTGTGATGGCTTCTAATTGCCCACAGCTTAAAAGCTTGTTGACTGGCTGCCCTGCAGCCTTTCAAAAGCTTTATTAAATGTCTGAACACCGAACCTGAACTTTTCCGGCAAAGTTCGAGTTCGGGTACGGGTACTTGAACTCGCAAGTTTCGGTACGGACCCGAACTTTACAGTTCAGGTTTGCTTAACGCTACTAGTAACTTTCTGGGTGATGGATGTCTTAGCTGTAATCCCTCACCTTGCAGTGGTGTCTTTAATGCTGGTTGTAGCAGTTCACTCTTATGTCTAGTGTCTCAAGTAGTGTTGAGCGAATTGAAGTTAACAAAGTGGACTTCGATCCGAATTTCATACATACTCACCTCATCCATTTGCTTGTGAAGAGTCCGTGGCATCCATCTTGATTGTAGAAAACGTGCCAAATCTCACGTGTGCTGATGTGTAACGTTACCACATCATCATGCTGGCCAGGCACAGCGACATCATCAGTGGTGACGTCATCACATCAGTGTGCACAAGATTTGACTCGTTTTCTTCAACAAGATGGCCGTGACAGCCTCTCCGTGATCAAATGGATGAGGTGAGTATGCACTTTTTTCACCCCTGATGAACCCCTGAAAGGCCTCAATGTGACCCTCAGATGCCACGATCAGTGTTGAACGTGGCATCTGAGGGGTCAATGACGGGGGCGGCACAATTGCCATTCTCTGTCATTGCCCCTGTGACATACAATGGAATGCAGTTCATGACAAAGTACTTTGTCACTAATCGAATTTCTTGTCGAAGTTCGGCGAAGAAGAATTTTTTAAAACTTCACTTATCACTAGTCTCAAGACTTTACTTCAGGGTAATGGTTGGTTGTTCTCTCCCGAGAACCCTCTTTTGGAGCAGGAGCTCAGGCTTGTGCTTCCGCTCATCCCTGTCTCAGCAGGAACTCCCTCCTCCTGGCAGGAAGAAGAACCAGCCCACTCCTACCAAAAGCAGAGGAACAGGCCTGTTCCCTGTCAACCCTTGCCATCCATATCCTTAACCGGAAAATAAGGCCAAATACATACAATAAAATGCAGAAGATTATAATATAAAACTATTTAGAAATTGCAGTACCCCCAGTTCTGGGGTACTATGGATGCATCAGCTGATTATTGCTACAATATTATGTGCATCCACAAAATTGCGCTTAAAATGAATTTTCAATGTCCAAGTGTAAATGTGTGAAGGAGCTCCCTCCATTTTGTAAAACAGGTCATGTGTGTTCTGTGTATGTCCAGTGTTTGCAGTACAGTGGGCTGTGGATGCTGTGGTGGAAGTGGAGAAATGGATGGATCAGTCAGTCATGGGAAAGTGGTGATACAGTAGACAGGTGCTATATTATTAGTGGGAAGAGGAGAAGTGTTGCCCTGGCGTGGCAGTGTGGGCATAATCTATTTTGGCAACGTGACCGAACTGTGAGGAAACCTGAATATTAGGTTTCAAACTATAGACCCTAATGGTTAGATGTCTGTGACAAAGAAGCAAGTGCATGTATCCCTTAGATAACTAGCTTAAATTTCAGTAGTGGTGACACTGGCAGAGAACAGCCAGGAATGAGAGAAAGCAGCGACTAACTGGGCCAAGACTCTCCACTTCACGTTTGCACCATTGAAACGTTTGTAATGTTTAAAGACTCATGTCTCTGTGAGCAACATTGGCTGATGCAGCCATTGTTCTGGCTATGAGAAGATCTCCAGTAGAAATGACATCTGTGTTCAAGCGTGTTCTATTTCTCCCCACTAAAAGTAAAGTATACACCCTGCATGGCTACAACTGTACAAATCATTAAGTATGAAAAGAGGTGTTCACATACATTTACCGTGCAATTAGATAACTCTCTCAGCTTATCTGTCTGTTCCAGATAGAGCTCGGAGTCTTGACGTTCCTCCAGATTGTTTATAAAATGGGTGAGATTGGCCTTATGTTCATCAAGCAACCTGTAGATCATTTCCTCAATGTCTTTACACTTCTCTTCCACTTCCCCTGGTTGGCATAGGTCCGTGTGAGTGCCCACAGTAAGAACTACTGAATTTGGTACCCGCATGACCAGATTTTTAATCCAGAATCCAACAAGATCCATAAAAATCCGTTCATCGGCGACCTGGTACCTGTGTGAAAACAAAAATGCAAATTAGCTTTTTTTTTTGCAATTTTCACCTGATGTTAGTGTATTTTACCTTGCATCAATGAGCGCATTATAGCATAATAAAAGCATAATGGTTCCTGATTTCCCATATATGACTTAAACCACCCAACATTTCGCAATTTTAAAATTGTCAAAACTGTTAATTTTGCTTGATCAAGTTCAGTGTTTAGCTTCAGGTGCCAATACACCTTCAAAGGCTATCAGCCATACACTCCCATCACTGGACAAAAGCACTGGGACACCTACACATTACACCTCTTCACATCCCATTCTAAACCCAAAGGTATTAATATGGAGTGGGTCACCCCTTTTGATGCTAAAACAGATTCCACTCTTCTGGGAAGGCTTTCCATGAGATTTTGGAGGGTGTCTGTGGGAATTTTTACCCATTCATCCAAAAAAGCATTTGTGAGGTCAGACACTGATGTTGGACAAGAGGGCCCGACTCACAGATTCCATTCTAGTTCATCCCAATGGTGCTTGATGGGGTTGATGTCAGGGCTTTGTGCAGGAAGGTCAAGTTCTACCACACCAAACTTAACCCAACCATGTATTTATAGAACTTACTTTGAGCACTGGGGCACAGTCATGCTGGAACAAAGAAGGGCCTTCCCCAAACTGTTCCCAGAAAGTTAGAAGCATGTAACTGTCCAAAATGCCTTGGAATTCTGAAGCATTAAGATTTTCCTTCACTGGAACTAAGGAGCCCAGGCAAACCCCTTAACATTATCTATCCTCCACCCAACTACAGCTGGCACAATGCAGTCAGGCAGGTAATATTCTCCTGGCAATCGCCAAACGCAGACATGTCCATCAGACTGTCAGATAGAGAAGGGTGACAGTCACAATCTGCGACTTCGCCCCACTCACGCCAGGTCTTAATAAGTGGCCATGTAGAAAATTTTCTAAATGTAAGACAGCTCAGAAGCTGTCTTACAGTTAGAGCTGGCGCTGGATGCGCCAAAGTAATGGAGAAGCCAGCACCTCTTCATAACTACAGCGGATCCATCGTCGGCTTAGGGCTTTATTATGACCAGCGTCTAAAACGCCGGTGTTAATAAATGTGCCCTTCTAGAAAGCCCTCATTAGTAATACTGCCCCCTACAGTACTCCCACATACAGTCCCATGTAAATACCATCACTCTCTCCCCCAGCCCCCTCCAACATACAGTTCTATGTAAATAACATCACCACCTCCCCAGCCACCGCCAACATTCAGTCCCATGTAAATAACATCCCTCCCTTCAGCCCTAGCATACAGTCCCAGTTAAATAGCCACAATTCCCAGCATTTCTCAGCCCCCCGCACACACACACACACACTTACCTATCCTCATGTAGCAGACATCACCACATCTCCTCTCCTGCACTGATCACATGATACAGTTGTATCTAGCAGGAAGGCAGGACATTCGGGGTCTGGGACAAAATATCAGGGGCCCAATCCCCGAATGTATTAACCTAGCAACACCCCTGCATTTGATTGTGGAATACATAGGAAGAAGGACATTTTACGGCCTGGCTTGTTGCAGTGGTGGCATCCTATTTACAATACCACTATCAAATTCAGTGAGATCTTTAGAGCAAGCCATTTGTTAACAAAAGTCTATAAAGGCAGACTGTATGGCTAGTGGCTGGATTTTATACAACTGTGACAATGGGACTGAATGAAATACCTGAATGTAATGATTGAGAGGTGTGTCACAAGACTTTCATTCATATTGTGTATATTACACCTATCATTCCTAAGGGTACTTTCACACTAGCGTTATTCTTTTCCGGCGCTGAGTTCCGTCCTAGGGGCTCTATACCGTAAAAGAACTGATCAGTTTTATCCTAATGCATTCTGAATGGAGAGCAATCCATTCGGGATGCATCAGGATGTCTTCAGTTCAGTCTTTTTGCCATTTCAGGACGGAGAAAATACCGCAGCATGCTACAGTTTTCTCTCCTCCCAAAAAGACTGAACACTTGTTGGAATGTCGGATCCGGCATTAATTTACATTGAAGTGTATTAGTGGCGGATCCGTCATTAAGTGTTCCGGCAAAACGGATCCGGCATTTCGGTCTGTGCAAAAAATTATACCGGATCCATTTTTCCGGATGACACCGGAGATACGGATCCGGCATTTCAATGCATTTGTCAGACGGATCCGCATCCAGATCCATCTGACAAATGCTATCAGTTTGCATACATTTTGGGCCGGAATCCTCTGCCGCAAGTGTGAAAGTACCCTAACTCCTCTATACAAATACACATTCAGTTCGGCCAAGTGTGTATGTGTTCTCAATAAGTGAGAAGAAAGCTGTGGCCAGACACCTTTGGCGGCGACTGGGCATTGAAATTCAACACACCCATATATTTATTTTCTCCCCCAGCAATCAATTGTGGGGGAGAGAGTCGGTAGCTCCACATACTCATTCAATTGACATCCGACCCAGTCAAAATCAGGGAGTATGGCCAACAATACGGAAATGTGTATGGAGTCTGTAGTTTAGCAGTTCATAAGCTTCACGGCTGACATAAGAAAACCTGTCATATGCGGTGCCCAAGGGTGGCTGGAGCTACAGAAACAGATAACTAGATTGTGCTATGCTGTTTCCAAATGTCACTCTTCGGTGTGGGAGGGAAACACCACACCGAACATAGGAGGGAAGAAAAAGGATAAGGAATCAGGCCTGAGAACTAGGGAGGATAAATAGACACCTCCTAGTGAAAACCCTAACCAAAATCCTGACTGACCGCCAGTATGAACAGACCCCAAAGGTAGGCGAGTTCATACACAGGAATACCTAGAGTCCTATCTAGCCTTATAGGACCCTGGTATTAATGGCAGGGACGAGACTACCTGTTCCTCCAAAAGGAAGGACGAACAGGAGTCTCCTTCAGACCATGCAATGCAACACACAGAACCCAAACAAAATGCAAAAGGGAAAGGAAAGACTTAACTTCAAAGGAGCAGTGGAAGCACCAGGAACTCAGCCAAACAGAAGCTAGAAACCACACAGCATTGCGGGAGAAGCAACTATAAATAGAGATGGTTAAATGACCCTAATAGCCACACCTGGGGAAAGAAGGTGTGGCAAGCACCAGAAACAACACAGACGGCATTTAATCCAAATTGAAAACATGTCAGATCAAACCATGTGTTGCCAGTCTCACCGATCTCCTACCACCGGTCACGGAAACGTCAGTGACACCATAACTCCCGAAAAAGCAATGTAGCACAGTGAGCTACCCTGTTTTCATAGCTCACTGTGCAAAGCTGTTTCCATAGCTCTCACTCACTTCTATGGGAGTTACGAAAACAGTGTAGCACAGCCTACTCGGCTGTTTTTTGCAACTACAACCACCTTTGGCTGCTGCATGCGACAGGAATTGCAATCTCAGACATGAATGACTGAGATGGGAATACCTCTTTAATGATTTTATCCTTAACAAGTTGTATTAGTGTGTGGCAAGGTGTATCTTTCCCTTTAATTATTTCCTACCTTTTTAATGTAGTGATATTCCTTGTAATTTGGTGAGTTAGTGAGCATGTGAGGGCCCCTATTGGTCTACAGTTACCAGGATTGGTGCCTCTGGTACCAGGCCGCATTCCTAAAGATTGAGGTAACTGTACATGCGTACTGCACACTGAAAACCTTTAGGAGGGGCAGGAAGCTAAAAAGTATAAACTTCTATGTATGTAGCAAAAGAGCTCATCTCCAATGAGGACATCATCGGGGTAATATGTGTCTTGCTATTACCACCTCTCTTTGTATTCATATAGGCCTCGGCCAGATGCCATGTTGGGAACTGGTCGATGGGGAGCTTGCACATTTGTTCATGGCCCAAGTGACTGTTACTTTACTCTATGTTAATATAATGTAAAAATATATATATATATATATATTGTAGGAAGACGCAGGGGTCCGTCATTGACGGAAGGTACGTGTCACCAAAGTTCCTGGCCTCGGTGAGATAAGAACCAGTAATTTTGTGTGTCAGCGGCAGCAAGTGCTGGCTGACACTGTTGTACTTAGTATGGCTGTAAAGCTAATCCAGACTGGTTCTTATTGGGACTGAGCAGCCAAAGAGCAGGGTGGGTGGCTGTTCCCCATGTCCAGGCCAGGTTTTGGGCTGGGGTTTAAAAACCCAACTAGCAGCTCAGCTGGGTGTGGTGTGATTCTCCAAGTGATACTGAAGCTGTGGAATTTCTGTGTTTTGGGAGCTGAGGAGACCCGCCATGCTGCCAGGCTGAGAGCCTCATGAGAGCAGCCTGCTGTGGACCTGCCAGGCGATTTGTGGAATTTTGCTGTGTGAATTAACACCAAGACCCTGTAAAGTGTTGTTTTTCCTTTTCTGCTTGTTTTGGTGTTAATAAACGCTGAACTTTTGTTTTTTAACTGTGGTCTCACCTCTGTATTGTCCGCTTACCCTGCCTACCAGAGCAAATCCCTACAATATATATAATATATTTTATCATAGTTTAGGAAGCTATTTATACACCTAAGCCTTGTCAAGCCTATCTTATTCCCAGATCTCAGAATTCACGGGTAGTAAAACAGTCACGTTGTAAATGTGTAACTGTAAAGTGTACCTATTGTTTTAATTTTTTCCATAAATCAATTGTGTATGCAAAAATAATAGATTCTGTAATATACCTTATGCTTCTTTCTCCATTTATCTGATACATATCAACTTCCTATACCAGACTATCACATTATCACAGTCTATTCACATGTAACTGTTTTGAATTTCTGCACCCACTGCATAACAGCCCAGCTATCACTTCTTATGTCTTATGAGGGATCAGGTGATTGGGTATTTTTGATGACAAGAATATCCTGATCTACGGCAATATTCTTGCCATCAAAACTAGCAGAAACCGGACACAACCCATTATGAACCTATGGGAGGAGTAAGGATCCAATTAAAAAATTCGAACCTCAATCTCATTTTTTCTATATCTTTCTTGCTTTTCATCTCAACTTACCTACGTAGATTAACAACAAGAATGACAAGGGCATATGGAGTAATAAAAACATGATGAGTGACATAATACTCTAGATGTCCGGCAAAGTCCCAGAATAAAAATGTAACGTCTTGAATGTGAAATTCACTAATCTCTATTCCTACAGTTCTTTCCTTCAGAGATACAGGAACAGTGTGACCTTGTGTGAGGCTCCGGCTTACTGTGGTCTTCCCAGCCATACTTGCACCTATAAAAATAACTTTCACCCTCTTCTCCTCCTTGGCTTGGGTCTCTTGTAGTTGAAGGAAGTAACTGCGGATCTGTTTGAGGCCACCCACACATACTTCATCAGGTGGTTCTCTCAGATGGTTGCAGGAAACCTTGAACTTTTTCAAGGATAGACCAAGGAAGAGCTCAGCAGGCAGTTTTCGTAGTTTATTGTTCTCCAGATAGACTTCTTTCAAACTTTTTATTTCTAAGATACATTCAGGAAAGTCAGTAAATAGATTGTGGGATATGTTTAGGTACTGTAGTTTGGAACAACTACCCAAGTCCATTGGTAACTTTGAAAGACGGTTGTTATTTAATTTTAGATGTTTAAGATCCTTTAGGTTGGGAAATATACCAGTGGGAATGGTCTGTATTTTATTTTGGTTTAGCTCCAACTTTTCTAAATGGATCAAACTCTGGATTTCCATGGGGAAATCAGTTAGCTCATTTTTGGAGAGGATTAAAATCTTGAGCTCCTGAAGATGGCATATTCCAGAGACACCTTTAAGTTTGTTCCTGTCAAGATTAAGGGTCTGAATTTTGGTGTCCACCAAAATGTCTGATGGAATGACCTTCAATCTCCTGAGAGACAAGTCTATTTGCTTTAGATGCAGCATTTCTTTGCCTGTTTGGGAACATGGAAGACAGGGTTATTTGATTTAAGAGAAGGTTCTTTATCACATGGATCATATGAGTGCTTTGATCTGTAAACCCTTCTGGACATATACAGTGTATGTTCGGTCTTTAAAGATGGTACCCACTTAGGAGCTGAGCAGGTGCCATAGCCACTGAGTGCCTGCTGCTGTTTTACACATCAGACACCCAGAGGTTACGACGATTACGCCGATAATAGACTTTTAACCCCTTAGATGCAATAGTCAATTGCAATCTTATCCTGGGAACGCTGCTCTACACGAGACCGAACAGTTCAAATTCAAATCGCCCCTTTCCTCACTTAAAAATAAATAAACAATAAATATTATTGACATCATTACATCCATGTAATTAAAAGTATTTATGCTGTAGTACGAATGGTGTACCGAAAAAAAAATCTAAATATCAGATTTAACATTTTTTGGTTGCTGCTCCTCCCAGAAAAAATCTAATAAGTGATCAAATTTCATACACCCCAAAATGGTATTATTAAAAACTAAAGATTGTCCCACAAAAAATTAGCCCTTACACAGCTCTGTAAACATAGATATACAAAAGTTATTGTGGGTCAGAATATAGCATGCAAAGAAAATTGATTAATTTTATTAGAAAGTATTACGGTAAAACAAAAGAAAAAATGTGGTATTGCTGTGATCATACTGACCCGCAAAATGAAGTTAACACTTTAACCGCATAGGGACTGCAGTAAAAATCAAGCCCATAAAACAATGGCAAATTGTCACGGCTGAGGATGGGGGAAACCCTCAGCCGTGCGATGCCAGATGATGTCATAGCTGCTTGGCCAGGACAACAGGATTAGGGAGCAGGTCACCTCCTCAAGCATCCCTAACCTGACTCTAACTCCTACCTGCATGGGCCGACCTTTAAGGTAGGAGGACCCATGCGCAGGAACCTCGGAGCCCTGACTTACCCTCCGCAGATCCCTGAGCTAGGAGCTGGGTAAGATGACCTACTCCTCCTAGGCACGGAGGAGCAGGAGTCTCAATGGTCAAGCAGCTGGGAAAAGGGGAACACAAACAGCTTTACGGGTATGGCAGGCGAACTAGAAGTTCCACCAACCTGCCACAGCCTTGCTGACTGGATCTCTGTGCAAACAGGAATCCAGAACCGTAAACTGCACAAAGTCACAAGGAAGGTCCCAACAGAATATCGCATATGACATCATACACAAGAAGACATAAACATAACGACAATATCTTTATGACCACAGGGGTGGCTCTCACTGGCAGGTAGAATAGACAAGAGGCTGCTCCAGCCAAGCATGACTGAAGCAACCCTCAGACCTGAAGTAACAGTGAGGCTTTATAGGCCAAGAAGCCACACCCCACAGTCGGACACACCCAGTGACACACACTGACTGGGAAGGGAGTTAACCCTTCCAGCACCAGTGAAGGGAAACCCATATTAAAAGGGAAAAGTGTCCAACAGTAGCAACACACTGTGGTTGTTGCCGCTGGCAACAACATGGGTGGCAACCGTGTCCTGGGAGATAGCCCGGAGGCCGGGACACTGCCACCACATGTACAGACAGCCAGACGTTGCCACGGGCAACCACAGTGCAGGAAAAGTGTCAGTGCACACAACACACTACACAGAGTGCACACAGACATACCACACAGTGAACACAAAACACACACACACCTAACATAGAGGTTGCTAGGTGCAACCGCATGCACAGCAGGAAGGCTGCCACATACATAGCGTTGTCAGCGGCAACCACAGGTGAGGCAAATACCACTGCCCTCACCTGTGATTGACAACAAAACCAAACCGCTGACAATCGCATGCGGTTGAAGAGTCACGGTCATAGCCATGGCCGTGACACAAATGATGCCATTAGAAAGTACAATTTGTCCAAAGACAAGCCTGGCTATATGAACAGAAAAATAAAAAAAAGTTATGGCTTCGGGAAGGCAGGGAGTAAAAAACAAAAAGGAAATAACGGAAAATCGCTGGGTTAGGGGTTAAATGAATGCAATAATTATAAAAAACTTTTCTTATTAGTTTAATCAGGTCCCCCTTGTCTAATACATTTTGCATAGAAATCATTCATTATGAAATATGTGCATTAAGTTAGCAAATATTGTATAATGTCATTGTAACAACTTCTACGCAGAGGCATGAACCACCGTGCTCAGAACCTACCCAAATTTCATAAACATTAGAAAGAACATCATTATTACTATGTATTCAAATGGTACCGTCATCTTGTGTTGCCTGAAGTATGTATTGAAATAGTTAGTGTCAGATGTCATAAAAAAATAAATTTGGTAAAAAACATATAGTCATCAAACCAGTCCTCAAGACTATAAGGATGACAAAGAAAAGAAGATCATGGGCAAAGTGTTGAGGGACAAAATGTAAGCAGGAAAATGGTAGAGAACTTTTCCTTGCTTTCTATGTGTAAATTGTCATACGTTTATAAATTCTCAACTTACTTTCAACTATACAAGAAATTCCGAACTTATCACATCTATTATTTAAAAGTAACAAAAGGGAAGAAGGAAGGAGTGGACCACCAGACTATGGACTGACTGACCGCAAGGTTTATACTAGTCTGTGGACTGACTAACTATAGAATTTACTCTAGACTGTGGACTGACTGTAGCGTTTACACTAGACTATGCACTTACCATAGCATTTACTCCAGAATATGGACTGACAGACCACAGCATTTACACTATGTTATGGACTGATTGAACACAGCTATATGCTAGATTATGGACTGTCTGACAACATTTACACCAGACTATGGACTGACTGACAGCAGTGTTTACACCAGACTATGGACTGACTGACTACAGCGTTTAAACCAGACTATTGACTAAATGACAACAGTGTTTACACCAGACTATGGACTGACTGACAGCAGTGTTTACACCAGACTATTGATAGACTGACAGCAATGTTTACACCAGACTATGGACTGACTGACAGCAGTGTTTACACCAGACTATGGACTGACTGCCTGCAGTGTTTACACCAGACTATGGACTGACTGCCTGCAGTGTTTACACCAGACTATGGACTGACTGACAGCAGTGTTTACACCAGACTATTGATAGACTGACAGCAATGTTTACACCAGACTATGGACTGACTGACTGCAGTGTTTACACCAGACTATGGACTGACTGCCTGCAGTGTTTACACCAGACTATGGACTGACTGACAGCAGTGTTTACACCAGACTATTGATAGACTGACAGCAATGTTTACACCAGACTATGGACTGACTGACTGCAGTGTTTACACCAGACTATGGACTGACTGACTGCAGTGTTTACACCAGACTATGGACTGACTGACAGCAGTGTTTACACCAGACTATTGATAGACTGACAGCAATGTTTACACCAGACTATGGACTGACTGACTGCAGTGTTTACACCAGACTATTGATAGACTGACAGCAGTGTTTACACCAGACTATGGACTGACTGACCGCAGTGTTTACACTAGACTATGGTCTGACCGACCGCAGTGTTTACACCAGACTATGGACTGACAGCAGTGTTTACACCAGACTATGGACTGACTGACAGCAGTGTTTACACTAGACTATGGACTGACTGACAGCAGTGTTTACACTAGACTATGGACTGACTGACAGCAGTGTTTACACTAGACTATGGACTGACTCACAGCAGTGTTTACACAAGACTATGGACTGACTGCAATGTTTACACTAGACTATGGACTGACTGACAGCAATATTTACACCAGACTATGGACTGACAGCAATGTTTACACTAGACTATGGACTGACTGCAGCGTTTACACTACATTGGCTGCAGAGGCACATGTGACCCTGTCTGCATGGATGTTGACAAATGTTGGTTGTTAAGGAGATCTGGCTGCAACATGTCACCCCATTAATCACTCCGGCTAGTTTGGATGATCTGGTCGGCTAGTTTGGATGTCTCCTTTTTTGCTTACAGACTGGAGTAGATGAGCTACTGATGTTTAATATTGATGAACTATCCTCAGGATGGTTCATCAATATCAGACTGATTGGGGGTCCAGTGCCAAGGACCCCTGCCAAGCAGCTGATTCAGGAGGCAGCAGCACTCCAGTGAGTTCCACAGCCCCCACGCAGCTTGATAAGCACAGCACTATCCATTGGACAGTGGCTATGCTTGGTATTGCAGGTCAGTTGCATTCACTAATGCGACTGAGAGTGCTGGCCCCCAGGGAAAGACCTTTTAGATGTCATGCTCGCAATTGACCATGGCATCTAAGGGATTAAGCATCTGTGATCGGCGTTATCGCCAATCACTGCCTCTGCCTCCAAGTGACTACTGTGTAAAACAGCAGGTACCTGGTGGCTACTGCAACTTCTTAGCTCCTAAGCTGCATTCTCTGTGTGATACCAATTCTGAAGCATCTATTCTTATGACTCTGTGATCTGCCATTGCTGTATTATTCCTGCTAGTAGCTTACAAATAAATTGCCAGCAGTCTGCAGTAAAGGTACTGCTGGGCGTTACTAGTAGCGGGTGTGTCTGACTCTGTCCAAACAGTGCTGCTCTTCTCAGACTGTTAAGACCCATCTGTACCTTTACGGCAAGCTGTTGACATACCATTTATATATTTCTAGTAGAAATAACAGAGGAGTGGCACAACATAGAGTTATAGAAGTATAGAAGCTGCAGAATTGTTATTACAAGGGGGATGTCAGGAGAGGTGACAGGTCCTCTTTAAAGTCCCAACTTTTGATGTACATGTGAAGGGGTTAATTCTGTATAACTTACGTGCCTGTCTAACCGTGGGTTATAGTCTATATCATATAATCTCCACTATTATGTTGCTACTATCATATTTATAATGGATGCGTATTGTCTTTTACTGTAAATATGGTAAAATGCGTCTCTGCAAGCTACATGTTGGCATCGGCCCTCTAAGCCGAAGGGAGGGGCTATTATTTAGACATGGTTCTCCAGAGGTTTTCTTCCCCCAAGGGCTGAAGGGTGACTCTGTGTGAGTCAGTGGTTTGCCATTTTCAGTGCCTCTTTCATAGGTATAAGCCTAATTTCCTCTTTATAGATTTACATGGGAGGCAGTGAAAGAATTTGTGTCAGCATATGTGTCATCGGTGAGTCTTATAGTCATGTGATATGAAAGCTTTGTCCGCACCCAAAGAAATTGTTTTGTGCATTTGCTTCCCAATCTTTAGTTTGGGTTATTTTGCTGGGAGTCATGATCCATCACAAATAGGCTTGAGCGAATCGAGCTTTGGATCATAGATCCCAAGTTGATTCGTTAAAAAACTTTGTAATGCTCTTTCCGTACAGCATTAAAATGTATGGCCTCCGTGTATCAAAACTTCGTCTCGGCCAAAGTTGGGCGAGACTTCGGTGAATGATTTTTGTATTCCAATCTGCGTATTTAAAAACATTTTAAAATAGGACACTGAAGTGGGCTTTGGTACTGGCTGGTACCTCGGTACCAAAGATGATTTTGGATTCCGATTTTTTAATGTTTTTAATTATGCAGATAGAAATACCAAAGTCTCACGCAACTTCGGCTGAGACGAAGTTTTGCTACACGGAGCCCATATATTTTAATGCTGTATGGAAATGGTATTACAAACAAAGTTTTTTAACAAATCGACTTAGGATCTATGATCGGAAGCTAGATTCGCTCAAGACTACTCACAAATATCAAAATGGTGTTGTGATGATAGAGGTATCCAGATATTAAAATTATTTTTAGGAGTAGGCAAGCACTTCATAGAGACCAGAGTCTCCTATCATAAAACCTGAAGATAGCATGATGGCCATACACTAACCTTTCACAGACCAGAACCATTAGCGAGGTGAGCAAAAAGCTAGCGTCCTTTCCAGCCGAGGTCACACATGAGACCCCTATCTTGCGATATACATCAAAGAAATACATGGCCACATGCTTCCTCCTTCACACCAGCGTCTATGCTGGATCCGTTATGAACGGATCCGGTTGTATTATCTTTAAAATGGCCAAGACGGATCCATCATGAACACCATTGAAAGTCAACGGGGGACAGATCCGTTTTCTATTGTGTCCGAGAAAACGGATCCGTCCCCATTGACTTATATTGTGTGTCAGGATGGATCCGTCTTGCTCCGCACCACATCGCAGACAGAAAAAAGCTGCTTGCAGCGTTATTCTGTCTGCAATGGGGATACAACCAAATGGAACGGAATGCATTCTGGTGCATTCCGTTTCGTTCAGTTCAGTTTTGTCCCCATTGACAATAAATGGGGACAAAACGGAAGTGTTTTCCCCCGCTATTGAGATTAAATTACGGATCTCAATAGCGGAAAGGGAAAGCCTCAGGCCATATATATGAGTCTACAGTATCAAAATGAAATCGATTCCAGCTCAGTAACAGGTAGAAATTAGATAACTCAAGCTATCCTGCCATTACCTCCTCCATCTTTGGTACGCTAGTGTGTGGGACATTAGGATGGAGTGGATGGAGGTAATATGAAGTTTCTAGGCTAAATGCCCAAAAAAGATATTTTAATACAAAGATTTTGAGGCAGACCTGATGAGCAGAGGTCGTAAATACTGTCATAAAAGGAAATTACAATACTCACTGGTCTCCTCTTATATCACAGGCTGGGGAGGGGTGTAGGGGTTTGTGGGGAAACCTACAGACCCTTTTTTAACACATGCAATATTTGCACTATATGTACAATACAGACCAAAAGTTTGGACACACCTTCTCATTCAAAGAGTTTTCTTTATTTTCATGACTATGAAAATTGTAGATTCACACTGAAGGCATCAAAACTATGAATTAACACATGTGGAATTATATACATAACAAAAAAGTGTGAAACAACTGAAAATATGTCATATTCTAGGTTCTTCAAAGTAGCCACCTTTTGCTTTGATTACTGCTTTGCACACTCTTGGCATTCTCTTGATGAGCTTCAAGAGGTAGTCACCTGAAATGGTTTTCACTTCAAAGGTGTGCCCTGTCAGGTTTAATAAGTGGGATTTCTTGCCTTATAAATGGGGTTGGGACCATCAGTTGTGTTGTGGAGAAGTCAGGTGGATACACAGCTGATAGTCCTACTGAATAGACTGTTAGAATTTGTATTATGGCAAGAAAAAAGCAGCTAAGTAAAGAAAAACGAGTGGCCATCATTACTTTAAGAAATGAAGGTCAGTCAGTCCGAAAAATTGGGAAAACTTTGAAAGTGTCCCCAAGTGCAGTCACAAAAACCATCAAGCGCTACAAAGAAACTGGCTCACATGCGGACCGCCCCAGGAAAGGAAGACCAAGAGTCACCTCTGCTGCGGAGGATAAGTTCATCCGAGTTACCAGCCTCAGAAATCGCAGGTTAACAGCAGCTCAGATTAGAGACCAGGTCAATGCCACACAGAGTTCTAGCAGCAGACACATCTCTAGAACACCTGTTAAGAGGAGACTGTGTGAATCAGGCCTTCATGGTATAATATCTGCTAGGAAACCACTGCTAAGGACAGGCAACAAGCAGAAGAGACTTGTTTGGGCTAAAGAACACAAGGAATGGACATTAGACCAGTGGAAATCTGTGCTTTGGTCTGATGAGTCCAAATTTGAGATCTTTGGTTCCAACCACCATGTCTTTGTGCGACGCAGAAAAGGTGAACGGATGGACTCTACACGCCTGGTTCCCACTGTGAAGCATGGAGGAGGAGGTGTGATGGCGTGGGGGTGCTTTGCTGGTGACACTGTTGGGGATTTATTCAAAATTGAAGGCATACTGAACCAGCATGGCTACCACAGCATCTTGCAGCGGCATGCGATTCCATCCGGTTTGCGTTTAGTTGGACCATCATTTATTTTTCAACAGGACAATGACCCCAAACACACCTCCAGGCTGTGTAAGGGCTATTTGACCATGAAGGAGAGTGATGGGGTGCTGCGCCAGATGAACTGGCCTCCACAGTCACCGGACCTGAACCCAATCGAGATGGTTTGGGGTGAGCTGGACCGCAGAGTGAAGGCAAAAGGGCCAACAAGTGCTAAGCATCTCTGGGAACTCCTTCAAGACTGTTAGAAGACCATTTCAGGTGAAGCTCATCAAGATAATGCCAAGAGTGTGCAAAGCAGTAATCAAAGCAAAAGGTGGCTACTTTGAAGAACCTAGAATATGACATATTTTCAGTCGTTTCACACTTTTTTGTTATGTATATAATTCCACATGTGTTAATTCATAGTTTTGATGCCTTCAGTGTGAATCTACAATTTTCATAGTCATGAAAATAAAGAAAACTCTTTGAATGAGAAGGTGTGTCCAAACTTTTGGTCTGTACTGTATATGTTTGTATATTTTATATGATAACCCCATTGTTTGTACGCACGTCTTTTTTTCATAATAAAACTTCACTTTAATAAGAGCCTTCTTGTGTTCTAACAATTCCATGACCTTAAAAGAAGCGTTGCCTAGATTGCTTTATTAACCTGTGAATGCCATTAGTTGTAGAGTGTACCTAGGTGGTATTTAATGCAAGGTGTCTCGTCAGCCTGATATGATGAGTGGTGGCAGCTAATATTGATTAATTTGTTTGGGCTTTTACTATTGATGACCTATCCTCAGGATAGGTCATCAACATCAGATCGGCAGGCGTCCGACACCCGGCACCCCCGCCGATCGGCTGTATGAGGTGACGGTGCATGCAGTAGATAGGAAGAGAGATAGCACATGCACACTGCACATGCTGTCTCCTCATACAGCTGATCGGCGGGGGTGCCGGGTGTCAGACCCCCGCCTATCTGATATTGATGACCTATCCTGAGATAGGTCATCAATAGTAAAAGTCTGGACAACCCCTTTAAAGTGGGCAAAGAGTTCACCAGCCACAGCATTACTGGAGTACACAGACGAGTCGTATCTCTGAGACGGACTGCAGTACCCCAGAGCAACGGGGTATCTGCAAATTATTCATTGTTATGTAATCTAATATTGTGTCATGCTATGTATTGCACCCAGTATAACCATGTATGGATGGCACAGTCAGGGGTTAACAGCCAAGGCTCAGTCCTTGTAGGAGATTAGGTGTGGACCGCAGTGAGGGACACTGTTAAGACACTCTTCACACCTGGACATGGCCAGTCATATCTCTAAAACTCTGCATCTCTCAGTAGACATTACAGCCACCATTGCAAGACTACGATTGCCCACTCTTATAACCAGGCTGGGGTAACAGGCTGGCCTCCGCAAGCAGGAGAGCCGACCAATTGGGGATCATGCCGACACGTCCGGCATAGTGACATCAGGAGACACCTGACACCAGCTGCATTATGTGACCGGTAGCTCAGCCTATTTTAAACAGGCAACTGCTGCCCACAGTTACCTGTGATTGTTTTTTATTTTGAGAAGATCCACACTACCCTTTCTATACCGCTCTGGACCTTTTGGATTTTGGACCTGGCTTCGGATTCTGACACTGACCCTTTTCCTAACGATTTGGACCCTGATGTGACTTCTTAGTATTGACCCCTGGCTTAGTATTGTTTCTGATTTTTATTCTCTAAATGTTGTCCTGTCTGTCTCTCCTGGTATTGACTTTGATGTAGTTTGGTTAGTGATTTGTGTCTTCTGATTCTGTGCATTGTTTGCCTGTTATCGGTTTCTGCTTCGACTTTACTCAGCTTTGGCCGATCTTTCACTAGTTTATTATTTTATCCCCTTTGTACCTTCCCATATAGGCCTCAGCATTTAATTAAGAAGGGACTGTCGACCAGTTGTGGGTCATCAACTAGGAACGAATTGTGCAAGTCTCCAAAGCATTTGTACCACATAAAATGTTAGTATATATGCAGTGGCCGGGATTGAGGTGGCCCTAACGCTACGCTGGGTCTCCCAGACACCGTCGAGGTGTCACCATGTGTTGCTGCTCTCCGGAAGGGATGGTAAGGCGTGTTGCACCCAATGAGAAAAGTCCAGAGAGTATGGGTCTGCAGTAGACCAGGGTACTTCTTTACTGGAGGAATTCAGGTACAAAACAATACAGCCGAGGCACTGGGCTGGCTTCTCCATTCTACTCCTTGGCAAAAGAAGGGTTTGATGCTGAGGAAAGGCCTGAGCTAGCTGTCCATCTTGCTCTTCAGAAGGCTGGTACCCTGGTCCAAGGCTGGTGATCCAGGGTCTGTGGCAGCATATCCCCGTCTTCTTTTGGTCACTCTGGCAGAGTCTCCTCCCTGGCAGAAGAAGGGTTTGATGCTGAGCAAAGGCCTGAGCTAGCTGTCACTCTCTCTCTCAGAAGGCTGGCATCCTGGTCAAGGGTCCACGGTCTGTAGGTCAGTCGTCCGGGTGGCTCCTTGAACACAGGGCTAGTGACCCATGGTCTGTGGCTCAGCGTCCCCATCTTAGCGTCTTCTTCTGATCACTCATGCAGACTGGCATGAGTCTCCCCTCCAAGCACTGGTCCCTAACTGCAGCACCCTAGGGGCACGGACTAGTCTCCTTATATACAGTTTTTGCTAGACTAGAACCTTCTAGTGGGGGTGGAGTGGAGAAACTCAGCACAGATACATTGTTTCAGCTCCTGTCTGGTACAGACTTACATTAGAGCTTCAATGATACTCAATGGCAATGACTAGAGATGAGTGATTAAAAAAAATATATTTGGAATGCATTTTATCCTAAAATGGCTCCTGCACGTGTGAGGACATGGAGAAAGAAACTCTGAGAAGGCGGGGTCACCACTAATGCCATGCATGCAGCCAATCAGCAGCCAGCCAGCCCTGTGATGTCGCAGCCCTATAAAATAGCATCAGCTTAGATTCTGCCATTTACCAGTGTACTTAGTGCAGGGAGAGACGTCTGCAGACGCTAGGGACAGTAATAGCAAAGACTTGATTGTGGTGAAAAATGATTTATAAGTGCAGGGAAAGGATAGGGAGGAATCATTCCACAGCATTTATGTAGAACAGGGTTCAGTAGGGGAGGTTACAGACTGGTTAATAGTAACAATTCTATTACACCTTGCTGCACTGACTGGGGATCCAATTTGCCATTATACAGCTCTGTCATTCCAGCAAACCGTTCCTGTTATTGGGGTGCAAGTGCTGTTTGATACAGCCGTTAACAGGGTTTTTTACAAGGAAATATATTTCCTATTTCTTATTTGCCCTTGTGCGATGCAGTTATATGTTGTAAAACTATTTTGCTGTGTATTATTGGAACCCAAAAAAATATATTTGCCGTTCAGCGGTGCAGTGATATATTCTAAAGCCCTGTCTGCCGTGTATTAGTGGCAAAAGAAAAATATATTCGCCGTTCAGCGTTGCACTTACAGTTGTGTTCAAAATAATAGCAGTCAGGCATCACTAACCTAATCAATCACTGTTTTTGGTAGAAATGATATTTCTACATGCCAAATAATTTACTAGCAGGTGTAGTAGAGTAAAAGAAACCCAACAGACCCAACAGTCATGACATGCGTGCTGCTGATTCTGTGTAATTCAATCACTTATTGAAAGGGGCATGTTCAAAATAATAGCAGTGTGAAGTTCAATTATTCATTCTTTGAAAAACAGGTGGCAATTATTGCCCTTATTTAAGGAAGGAAGGCAGCAAATGTTGTATATGCTGGTTACAGTGTATTTCTCTCTGAAATTCTGAGGAAAATGGGTTGTTCCAGACATTGTTCAGAAGAACAGTTTACCTTAATTAAAAAGTTGATTGGAGAGGGGAAAACATATAAAGAAGTGCAGAAAATGAAAGGCTGCTCAGCAAAAATTATCGCAAATGCTTTAAAATAGCAACCAAAACTTTAAAGACGTGGAAGAAAGCGAAAAACTACCATTCGAATGGATAGAAGAATAGCCAAAATGGCAAGGACTCAGCCAACAATCAGCTCCAAGAAGATCAAAGAAGGTC
Source organism: Bufo gargarizans (assembly GCF_014858855.1). Taxonomy (NCBI): domain Eukaryota; kingdom Metazoa; phylum Chordata; class Amphibia; order Anura; family Bufonidae; genus Bufo; species Bufo gargarizans. The sequence goes on from NC_058089.1 coordinate 34,076,828, forward strand.
TAAAGTTACCTGTGAGTACTGTTACAATTAGAAGACACCTACAGTTGCAAGAAAAAGTATGTGAACCCTTTGGAATGATATGGATTTCTGCACAAATTGGTCATAAAATGTAATCTGATCTTCATCTAAGTCACATCAATAGACAATCACAGTCTGCTTAAACTAATAACACACAAAAGATTAAATGTTACCATGTTTTTATTGAACACACCATGTAAACATTCACAGCGCAGGTGGAAAAAGTATGTGAACCTCTAGACTAATGACATCTCCAAGAGCTAATTGGAGTGAGGTGTCCGCCAACTTGGGTCCAATCAATGAGATGAGATTGGAGGTGTTGGTTACAGCTGCCCTGCCCTATAAAAAACACACACCAGTTCTGGGTTTGCTTTTCACAAGAAGCATTGCCTGATGTGAATGATGCCTCGCACAAAAGAGCTCTCAGAAGACCTACGATTAAGAATTGTTGACTTGCATAAAGCTGGAAAGGGTTATAAAAGTATCTCCAAAAGCCTTGCTGTTCATCGGTCCACGGTAAGACAAATTGTCTATAAATGGAGAAAGTTCAGCACTGCTGCTACTCTCCCTAGGAATGGTCATCCTGTAAAGATGACTGCAAGAGCACAGCGCAGACTGCTCAATGAGGTGAAGAAGAATCCTAGAGTGTCAGCTAAAGACTTACAAAAGTCTCTGGCATATGCTAACATCCCTGTTAGCGAATCTACGATACGTAGAAAACTAAACAAGAATGGATTTCATGGTAGGATATCACAGAGGAAGCCACTGCTGTCCAAAAAAACATTGCTGCACGTTTACAGTTTGCACAAGAGCACCTGGATGTTCCACAGCAGTACTGGCAAAATATTCTGTGGACAGATGAAACCAAAGTTGAGTTGTTTGGAAGAAACACACAACACTATGTGTGGAGAGAAAGAGGCATAGCACACCAACATCAAAACCTCATCACAACTGTAAGTATGGTGGTGGGGGCTGTATGGTTTGGGGCTGCTTTGCTGCGTCAGGGCCTGGACAGATTGCTATCATCGAAGGAAAAAAGAATTCCCAAGTTTATCAAAACATTTTGCAGGAGAACTTAAGGCCATCTGTCCACCAGCTGAAGCTCAACAGAAGATCGGTGTTGCAACAGGACAACGACCCAAAGCATTGAAGTAAATCAACAACAGAATGGCCTAAACAGAATAAATACGCCTTCTGGAGTGGCCGAGTCAGAGTCCTGACCTCGACCTGACTAAGATGCTGTGGCATGACCTCAAGAAAGCGATTCACACCAGGCATCCAAAGAATATTGCTGAACTGAAACAGTTCTGTAAAGAGGAATGGTCAAGAATTACTCCTGACCGTTGTGCACGTCTGATCTGCAACTACAGGAAACGTTTGGTTGAAGTTATTGCTGCCAAAAGAGGTTCAACCAGGTATTAAATCCAAGGGTTCACATACTTTTTCCACCTGAACTGTGAATGTTTACATGGTGTGTTCAATAAAAACATGGTAACATTTAATTATGTGTGTGTTATTAGTTTAAGCAGACTGTGATTGTCTATTGTTGTGACTTAAATGAAGATCAGATCACATTTTATGACCAATTTGTGCAGCAATCCATAATATTCCAAAGGGTTCACATACTTTTTTTTGCAACTGTATATGTTCTGTTCCTGGGTTATACTTATCATCCTGGATTCCTCCGAAAAATAAAAAGAGGAGGAAGAATCCGCAACAGGTGGAAACATATGAGTGGCACTTGATTGTGTACGACTCTCATTCACCCCTGGTGCATGTTTGTCCTACTGGTTTCCCCCACAGATTACTGTTGATCTCTAGGGCTCCCAACAGCAGGACAATCCATGATCAGCTATTCCTCAATGGACCCTTCTGCTAAAAATAAATAAATAAAAGAATTGTGCAAAGCAGACAACCCCTTTCATGAATGAATTCTTGAGCTTTAAATTTCCGTAAAGCACATTTTAGAAGGAAGTTACTTCAAAGCGAAGCCCTCGATAGCTGCCCCTAGTACACAAATGAAATTCCCTTTAAACTTTTATAAATCAGTCATCACAATAGGCTTTACTAATTCAGATGATCTATCAGCACCACCAGCTAACTAGTACGTAGATTACTGAATTACTTACTTTTTGCTTCCATGGATTCATCTTTTAGGCGAGGCTCCATTTCTTACACATGAAGTTTCAGTTCCTTACAGATTCACTGCTTTTAACAGCTAACGACTTCTGTCATCATGCCAGCAAATGCTTAAGCAAGACTGTGAAATCCAGCTCTCACGGAGTTGCAGTATAATACATCCTATTACTTTAGGACTGGGAAAATCTGTAACATGCATGTATTTTACTTTCATGTATTAAATATAAGCCAGTGGAAGATAACTTGTGTATTTTTTTTTAATGTTGTAGTAATTTCTTTTAGTCCAAAAGTGATAACTTTTTTATTGCTCGCTCGTATCATTGGGCAACACAGGACAGTGGGTATAGCTTCTGCCACTAGGAGGTGACATTAAGCTATAAAAAAAAGTGTTAGCTCCTCCTGACAGCTATACCTCATCCTGTCTGGAGACAGCTGACCAGTGTCATAGGTGGCAGACCTCCCTGCTATGCAGGGCACCTTTTTCTGTCATTTTTTCATTATTTTTTCTTTCTTTTTAGGTGGAAAACAGGGTCACCTCGCCTCCCTGTTCACCCAGGGAGGATGAACGGGTCAATCCCCCTCACCGCTTTAACCTCCCCAAGAAGACAAAGTGGGACAGGGCAGCCCAGCTCCCCTGTCACCCACCAGCTATGGGGGTCACCTGTATCTCAGCAGTCCCTCACTCCACTCCAGCTTGCTACCACTTTGGTGCCAGCAGCTGAAGAGGTAACCCTGCTGTTACACTGAGGGAGTGCAAAGTGAACAGAATGAGTACCTTGGGCCTGGATGAGTAGACACCTCTACTCCCTCTTCCTTTACACTGGTTCCTCACTGGCTTACTCCTGTACCTCAGCCCTCTATTGATTACCCTGCAACCCCCCCTCTGTCCCCAGGGCCAGCTGCTGCTCTGTCGTGCCGGCGCTTCCCGGCCAGACCAGAAGTTCATTCCAGTTGGCCCCGCTAGTAACTCCAGTCCCCTGCTTCTACAGTCTTCTCTCGATCGGGTCATTCTAATCCTTCCAGTGCTACCCCAAACTTCCAGTTGGCCCCGCTAACAAATCAAACCTCCTGCCTTTTGCGTTTTCCTCCATTCGGGGCCTGCCACTTGGGCCTGTGTCTCCTGGCAGACTGGAAGTTACTCATGGTTGGCTTGCCTACAACTCAAGCCCCCGGCTTTTGCGACCTACTAGGCCACAGCCTTCAGGCCGTTACCAGCAGGTAGGATCTTCTTTTTTCCCACCACTATATGTTCCTCTGTGGGGTGGAGCTTCAGATTCCCAGGCTTCAGCAAGGGGCTGTTTCCTTCTTCCTCCTCTTGCTACATCCAAAGCACAAAGCCTCACCATTTTCTCTCCAGGGACATCAGGACCTGGGTACATCCTGCTTTTCTCCAACCTGCTCCCTGGTAGGACAGTATTTTTCTTTCCCTCCACACCATTCCTCTCTTTTCCCAGAACGAGCTAGTAGGTTCTTGCAGTCTTAACCACTCAGCCATGTCCGAACCTATAAGTGATTCAGCCTGTTCAGCATCCACCCCCACCCATTACGCCTGTATCAGGTGTGATCTCAAGTTCCTCCACGGTCAGCTGGACCCCTTCTGCTCTGCTTGCCGGGCTCCCAGACAATCTTCTCTGCCACCTGAGCATTTACCCTCCCACCTTGACCAAATGGAACTGGAATGCGCCCGGGTTTTGTCTTTAGCCATGGCTGAACTTTCTAAGGTCTGTCAGTCCAGGCTTCTCCTAATGTGCCGGCTGGTCAATCAAAGGCTTCTCATGCAGCTCACTCGGACCCCCTTGTCAGTTGACTAACCCAGGGGCAGACATTCAAACAAACAGACCAGAACAAGACATCATTACTCTTCAGTTTCCTCAGTTTCTCTGCCTCCGCCAGGGGCCTAACGAGGCATTTTCTCCTTTCAAGGCAAGATTCAGTCCTAGGGAGAACTATTAGATTCAGATTCGGATCTAGACTCAGAGCAATCCTCTAATATTGCGTCTTTGGTGGACAGCCTAGTCACTGCAATTCACAACACTTTTCAGATCCAGGATGACTCCCCCTCAACTAGCCACCAGAGTATCTCCTTTCTCTGATCCTGGCACATTCCTATAGCCTTCCCTCTTCATGATGATTTTTCAGTCGACATTGATAAAGGATGGGACCATCTGGTGCACCGCCTCCTCAAATCGCCTACACCTCCTATATCCCTTTCCAGTGGATCTGGTCTCTACATGGTTGGTCGCTCCAAAGGTTGAACCATCAGTCAACCCTTGCCATTGACAAACACACCGCTATCCTGGTTGCAGGTGGGGCCTCCATTTGAGATCCGGTGGAATGTCACTTTTTCTAAGACCGCATTTGAAGTGGGAGGCTCCACTCTTCGTCCTGTCTTAGCTTCAGCATGGGTTGCTAAGGATGAATAGGCCCTTTGTCCTCATCAGGACAGTTCCTCTGTAATGCCCCTTGCTGTCTATAATCTTTGGCACGACAAATTTTACAGTCTGGCAAATACCTCTGTGTGGCCTTGCTGGAAGCGAACACCCTAATTACCCGCTTAACTGTTCCCACAGTCACTATGTGCTGGGAGACCTGGCTCAAAGTTTGGCTAGTTGATTTTACCTGAAAGCATTCCCTTACAGGGTTGCCCTTTTCTCTGAGGCCACAGGCGGCAAGAGTATGCATCTCCCCCAGAACAAGCCCAGATGCCCTTCTCATCCCAGGAGTTCAGAGACTGGCTTTCTGTCCTTTTGTCAACTCCCCAGCTCCCATGCTTCTGGAGGGATGGCCTTCAAAACGCCTACACCGGACCAGAAAAAGAAGCCTTCCTTCAAAAGTTGACCTGCCTGGGTTTCCTGTGCCTAACCCTTTTGTTCTACCTCCTGCATGAAGGGCCGCCCCCACCCGTTTGGGTTAGGGGCAGGCTCCTTCTCTTCCAGAAAGTCTGACAGTCCCTCGTAGATGACACCTGGATGATCGAACTTGTAATTGGTTACAAGATAGAATTCTCCTCCATACCTTCTGAGCATTTCCACCTGTCTAAGCCCCCAAGGGATCGGATTCAGGCCTCTGCCTTTTCTCATGCATTGCACTCCCTTCTCCTTCAGGGGAAAGAGATACAGGGGTGCTCAATGGTGTGATATCTCCACTAAAATATAATTAGAGGAGGTAGATGCACTTTAACTATTGTTGTTGTGCAGCCTAGGCACTTCATCCACATTGCGGTGTCTTCTTACCATTACTAGTTAGTCGCTTTATCTTTCTGTTTGGGGACATTTACGTACATGTTTACGAAGATTCTCGCCCCCCTCTTTGATGCCCTTTGGTCCAGAGGGATATCACTAGTCCCCTATCTAGACGATATTCTCATCAAGGCTCCTTTTCTCAGAACAGGGACAGCCTGCACATCACCTTGGCACATTTTTGATGGTCAATTTCCAGAAGTCGTCACTGTATCCCAGCAGACGAAGAACCTTCCTTAGCATGGACTTCAACACCACAATGGCCAAAGTCCTCCTCGTCCAGGACAAACAGATGTCTCTCCAGTGGACCATCAAGCTCCTTCTTCAATTGAAACGTCCGTCAATCAGTCTCTGTATGAGGATCTTGGGAGCGATGGTTATCTCCATTAAGGCCATCCAATTTGCCCAGTTTCACACCCGCCCCATCCAGCGTGCAATCTTGGAGATGGGACCGGAATCCAACATCCCAGGACCGCCCCGTTGATCTTCCTTCCTTCATTAGTGGATCTGGTCTCTGGCAGTGAGCTTAGGAAAATCCTTTCTCCCCATTTCATGGACAGTCATCACTACCAACGCTAGTCTCCATGGGTGGGGTAGAGTCTTCACCACACACAGTGCTCCAGCGTGAGTTTATGCAATCAGGCTCAAGATCCACTTGGTTCTGGACCTTCAGCCTCTGTGCTGTAGCCTTTTGGTGCCTGTGAGCCTTGGCTTTTTTTTCTACCGGCGTGTTTTTTTTTTTCTTCCTCTGTACCTCAGGCGCTGGGTTTACACGAAAAAAATTAATAAAGCTCCACTATCGCATCTATATTTGACTTGAGTATTACTTTAATTGGCCTAACTTCTGCTTTGGAGGTTCTTAATAAATAACTGAAGTTGGAGGATGGGGAGGGAACTTTTAACCTCTAAGTGTATTTTTCCCCATCCCTACAGGGTCGGGTGATCTCAGTTGTGCTGTCAAAAAAACATTATCTGTCATGTAGTGTAATGGTATATTTAATTCATGAAGAACTCGCCTGACATTGCTCTACCTCCTTTTGAATAAATAGTTGCAGCTGAACAAGTGCTTGCATTGGACTCTGCCTGCATTTGTGACCTTCTAGACTGTGTGGAACTTGGACCTAAAACAAGATAACGTATTGTATATGGCTGAAAGACGGAGTCTGTTGACAACAAAGAATAAAGATTTAGTATGGAATCAGGCATTAGTTAAAAATCCAGCTTGTTTATAGAATACAATCCTCAGTGTGTATTTCTTTTTGGGACTTTCTCATGGTGTACACTTTATGAAAAAAGTGTGAAAGTAATGCAATAATCAGATTTCTACCCAATTTCATTTAATGCTGATGATTAGTGACAACACAGTTATTGTATCGATTTTTTGATCGTATTCCTGGACCACAAAACCAATGAAGCTACCTCACTTTGCTTGGGGGGTTGCCTGAAATACCAGACACAGTCCATGGACAGGAGACACACTGTTTTATATTCTCTCCTAAACATCAAGCCTGATGCTGACAGCTACACAAAAAATGGATTTTTGTACTTACCGTAAAATCCTTTTCTAGGTGGATGCATTGGGGGACACAGCACCATGGGTATATGTCCGGCTGACACTAGAAAGGAAAAGTGTTGGCTCCACCCAGATGGGCTATACCCTCTTCACAGACACAAAAAACTAACCAGTTGATACTAAAGCAGTAGGAGCACAGTGTGAAAAATTTAGCCAACATGACCATGTGTCCCCCAATGCATCCAGCGAGAAAATGATTTTATGGTAAGTACAAAAATCTATTTTTCTTGTGAATGGCAGTACAATGTCCTCATAATGTGGAAGGAGGAAACCATCTTGGGAAGAAAGGAGGGAACCCGGGTGCAGGACAATCTTGTCCTGGTGAAAAACCAAAAAGGGAGACCAGCGCCAGCTCAAAGGCAACCTTAAAAGAGACTTAAGAAAGGGAGATCTTCTTCAATGGCTCAAAGGGAGAGGACTGAAGGGCTTCTAAGACCAGATTTAAATCCCAAGGTTCCACTGGAGAACGGAATGGAGGGACGCGATGAGCCACTTCCTGAGGGAAGGTTTTCCCTTGGGAACGAGAAGCCAAAGGCCTTTGGAAAAGAACAGACAAGGTCGAGACCTGACCTTTAAGAAATAGGCAAGGCGGAGACTTTTCTCAAACCCGGCCTTAAGAAAGGCAAGAATCGTAGGGACAGAATAAAGGGGAGGGTGAACCCAACTGGATTCACACCAGGCAAAATAAGCCTTCCAGGTACGATGGTAAATCCTGGCCGACTGGGGTTTACGTGTGTGAAGCATGGTTTGGATGACTGACTTGCAGAGGAGACGGAACCTTATAACTGCGGCTTCAACAGCCACGCTGTTAAATGAAGCCGAGGTAAACTCAAGTGGACCTTGCAAAAGGAGGTCGGGACACAGTGGTAGCCCCCATTGAGCGTCGGCGAGCAGGAAGAGGAAATCTGCGTACCACGCCCTGCGGTGCCAGTCTGGAGCCACCAAGATCGCCGGGACCCGATCCATTTTGAGCCGTTTGAGTACTCGAGGAAGAAGTAGAAGGAAGGGGGGGGGGGGGGGAAGATACAGGAGACTGAATTGGGACCACGGACGCACCAAAGCCTGCCCCCCAGCCTGCCATCGGTGGAGATCACCTGCCAATGGGAGGGAAGGAAGGATCTGCTGAGGGAGACTGTTCGGTTCAGCCACCAATGCAAGTCCCGGCGGACCTGAGGGGAAAGGTGGATCGAGGCCTGATGGAGACTTGTTCCACCGGGCAAGAATTGAAAGCTGGAGGGACCGGGTGTGGAAATTGGGCATAAGGAATTGGCTCGAAGGCAGCAACCATCCAGCCCAGAACGCACATGCATGCCCCGATAGACAGAGGAGACAGCTCGCAAAGGCGAGCCACTACCTTGTTCTGGGGAAGGAACACTCGCCCAAAGCGAGTGTTGAGGACCATGCCCAGGAATTCCATCCTCTGGCTGGGAACAAGGGAGGACTTGGAGCAGTTCACCAGCCACCTCCTGAAGCCTTCACCAGATGACTGTCCAGGTAGGATATCACTGCATTCCCTTGGTACGGAGAAGTGCGACGAGGGGAGCCAACACCTTTGTAAAGACCCTCGGAGCAGACGCCAAGCCGAAGGGCAATGCCACAAATTCAAAATGCAGAGAACCTACTGCAAAGCAAAGGTACCTCTGATGAGACAGAGCTATGGGGACATGCAGATAACCATCCCGGATGTCGATGGACGACAGAAACTCGCCCACCTCGAGGGAAGCAATCACCAACATGAGGAACTCCATGTGAAAGTGACAGACACGGACGAAATAATTAAGCGCCTTCAGATCCAAAATGGGGTAAAGAGAAAAGTTCTTCTTGGGAACAGTGAAGAGGTTCAAGTAAAACCAATGAAAACATTGTGAGGTAGGGACAGAAACAATCACTCCGTGCGCATGAAGGGAATAAATGCCCTGAAAAAAAGCAGACGCCCGGGAGGAGGACCTGGGCAGCGACCATTGGAAGAACCGACCTGTGGGAAGGGCTGAGAATTCTATTTTGTATCTGGAGGAAACTACCTCCAGAACCCAGGCATTGTCCGCGCTTGCGCTCCAGTAATCCTGAAAGGAGAGCAAACGACCCCCCACTCGAGGGGGCGACTTAAGCAGGGGAAAACAGTCATGCAGATGATGACTTTGTAGACTGAGGTGTGAAAAACTTAGGGCGTGCGTGCTAGGAGGGCTTGGCCTTGAAGGAAGGACGTACAGTTTTTTTGCCCTGACGGGAGGAGGAGTCCCGAAAGGAGCGAAAACGCCACCCGTGGTCTCAGAAATAAGTTCCTTCAACCGCTTCCCAAAAAGCCTACCACCCAGAAAGGGAATTGATATGAGCGCCTTTTTGGAGGCAGCATCCGGCCCCCAGGAACGAAGCCAGACCGTGCGGCGAATGGCCACTGAGTTAGCGACCGCCATGCTAGGCGGTCGGCCAGTTCCAGGAAAACATCACAAAGACACTGGGACGCCTGGAGAACTTGAGAAGCAAGGAGATGGAGCTTCCCTTTATTAGAATCCGGGGGCAAGGACCGTACAAGCTGTTTGGCCTAGACAACACAGGCCTTTGCCACCCATGAAGCAGCAAAGGCGGGGCGGCTAGCGGAACCTGCTGCCACGAATGCAGACTTGGACAAGGAGTCTATCTTCTTGTCCGATTGATCAGACAAGGAAGCCGTTTATATGAATGCTCATTAGCGAATATCTGTCGATGTAAAGGTGCCACAGATTTCCCATCGAGTAATAGGATCGTTGGTGCGGTCACTAAAATCATTGCTTCCCAGCAGCAGATCGTGAGGCCTAAACAGTCTCTGCTGCCGGCAAACAATGGTTCTGTATGGGGATGAGGGATGGCATTAGTGATCACTCCTCCCCATACTGTGGAGGAGATCGCTTCATGTAAATACAGAGGACTCCTCCATGGGCGAGCAGGCGCTTTCTGCCTAACAATCGCTCATTTATTGAGTAATCTCTTTTTTTTTTTTGCAGATTGTGCAGTCTAATCCCGCTCTGCTGCTGGCAAATAATGATTTTATATGGGGACAAGCGATGGGATTAGTAGTGATTGCTCCTCCCTATAATGTGGAGGAGATCTCTGCATGCAACAGTCTCTTTCACGGACAAGCAGGAGACAGGTCTCCGTACAGCATTAAAACGAAGTGCTAGAATGAATCGACTTTGGATCTATTATCTGTAGTTCGGTTTGCGCAACACCAGTTACCAACACTCAGATATATGCTTTTACAGCAGCCACATGGGAAAAGGAACATGTAACTTGGAGTGGGCTGTGGGCAAGCACTGCGAACTGAGAAGAGGTCATTGTGACAGGGGGGGGGGTGAGCTGTGACCATCACGTATTGTGAATGATTGCCCTGTGTTATCTATATATAGGTGTTACCTGTCATTTAAATCCTGCCTATGATGGTAATGAGATTGCTCCTGAGAAGTAATAACAACAGAAGAGGAAGTATCAGTCTATTATGAGGCTCCATGGTCAGAGTGAAAACTGCAAGATGCCAGGATATTTTTATATAGATAGTAACATGGAAAATTAAAATAAAAAATTCTTACAAAGTATTTTTAACATAAAAAGTTGATTTAAAGAATAGGTCATTTGATGATACAATCCCTTTTAAGTTATATCGGCATTTCAGCCAAAAATATAGCTTGTTACAGCCATCTATCTGCAGGGACCTTACTGCAGCTACTGGAATAGTCACACTAAAAATGGACGTCATAGTCCATTCGCTACATCTCTCAAAGCCCTTAAAGCGCATCTGTCAGCAGATCTGCACCTATGACACTGGCTGACCTGTTACATGTGCACTTGGCAGCTGAAGGCATCTGTGCTGGTTTCATGTTCATATGTGCCTGCATTGACGTTTAAAATATATGCAAATGAGCTTCTAAGAGCAACGGGGGCGTTTCCGTTACACCTAGAGGTTCTGCTCTCTCTATACAGGAAGTGAAAACATCATCATGCCTAGCCCTGTCAAAGTGCAGAAAGCGTGGCAGCTGCAGAGAGAGCAGAGCCTCCAGGTGTAATGGCAACGTCCCCGTTGCTCCTAAAGTCACATTTGCATATTTTAAAACATTATTTTTCTCAGCAATGTGGACACATATAAACATGGGACCAACACAGATGTCTTCAGCTTCCAAGTGCACATGTAACAAGTCAGCCAGTGTCATAGGGACAAATCTACTGACAGATGCCCTTTAAAAGCATCAGAAGAATACCTTGCACATAGCTGGATAAGGCTTGTATGGTATTGTAAAGCTATGCTAGACTGCATTCACAAGCTCTATAAATATCACACTTCAATTCCTTTATGAAGTTATCAGTTATCAGAAATGCATATTATAAAAGTCATCTTTTAATGCCCCATAAGAGATTTTCTACTAAATAGACAAAGTAGGGTATTTTCACACTACTTCATTAAAGGGGTTTTCCAGGCCATTTATATGAGGATAGGCCATCAATATCTGATCGGCAGGGTTCTACAGCCAACACCCCTGCCGATCAGCTGTTCTGCAGTAGCGCCAGCATCAGACGTATAGAGCTGGTTACTGCAGAGCTGCTCCCATCAACTTAAACTCCTGATGCTGGCGCTACTGCAGAACAGCTGACTGGCGGGGGACACATGGTGCCATACTTCCGATCAGATATAGATGGCCTACCCTGAGGAGAAGCCATCAATTTAAATGTACCAGAGAACTTTTTATTCCAATCCTCCACCAAGTGAGATGGCAACTTACAATAGTTTTGTTAAAGGGATTGACTGGTTTAAAAAAAAAAAAAGTGACCTATTAGGAAATGCTGCACTTTATAAGTACATGACCTCCAACAATTACCCGAGTGTGAGATCAGCTACAAACTCTCTGCAGGACCCAGCAGGTCCACGCATTACATTGACTTCCTATTGATGTAAAGGGGTTTTCCAGGCTTTAACAGTTGATGATCTAGCCACAGGATATCAAAATCATAAAAGGTGGGAGTCTGACACGCTGCAATCATGCCAGTCAGCCATTTGGCACCACAGTAACCAGCTCTGTCCACAAAACAACGGACCGAGATGTGCAGTTCCAGCACCTGAGATACCCCCACGAACAGCTGATCAGCAGGTTGCACTGCATTGGACCCCTGCCGACCTGATATTGATGATCTATTCAATAGCGAACTTAAATTTTTTAACTGTGCGTTCGGGTCCCGATTACCGCACAATTGCGTTTTGGATCCCATGACCATGGACCTTAAAGTTATGGTCCATGGTCAAGGTATCCATAAGGCAATTGTGCAGTAACCGGAACCTGAACTTCAAAACTTGGAAGTTCGCTCATCAATAGTCATCAATTGTTAAATCCTGGAGAATCCTTTTAAACAGATACCATACAATGCTTCAGTTTCCCCGTGGAGGTGGTCCTGCAGGGAAATTTAACACTTACCGTCATATTCCCCTGCAGCTTACAGGTCACTGGGAGTTCTAGCAGCAGGACAACCTGTGACCCATCTAATTTCTAGGAAACTCTTCTAAAACAGGATTGGTAAACCATGTACAACCTGTTTAAAGGGGAACTTGTCATATTAAATATGCGATCTGATATGCAGGGACTGTGTCACAGAGGTAGAGGAGCTGAGCAGGATTGCATATAGTTATTTTCGAAAAAGATTCAGTGTACCTTGAATTATCATTCATTTAAATCCCTCTTTCTTTGCTTAGGAGTCCAGTGGGCGGTCTTACTTCGCGGAGACACGCAAAGCCATACAGGGAAGTCAGTCACTAGTAGCCCACGTGACTACTAGCAAAGGATTTAAATGCATGAAATACAAGTCATAATGATTTTTTCCCCCACAATTTTTATATATATATATATATATATATATATATATAAATCTGTGCAGCTCCTCCACCTCTATAGCACGCTGCCCACAGATTGCTGCACAGCATTTCCAAAGTCATGGGTTCCTTTTAAACAAATGAGGGTATCCCATGCAGTTTTCCCATTAAACTAGACTCATTTCTGCAAAATGATGTAGCATAAACCAAAGAAACATCCGTTAAAACCATTGAATTATTACAAAATTGCCCTTCATACATATTTCATTGTCAAAGGACAAATCTTTATTCCAGAACATTTTCTTCCATTGCTCTCATTATTAAAGGCTGGCTGTTCACCGCTCTTCCATGCCAATCAAAAATGTACCCACAGAAAAAGAAAAAAAAAAGGAGAGTTTGTTACAAATGTATCTATTCATTCTTTCATGTATACTTTAGTAACACAAACTACAAAGGGATAGAACAACAGATGTCAACAATAATCCCAAGTCTCTGTGACATGGTGTTACTTCTGCTTTCCGTATTTTCCACGTCTCTAGGGAGAACCTCTGTGAAATGCAAGCTGGCAGAGCGGTGCGCAGTATATGGCAATATGGTTCAAAACTGGCAAACAAAAAATCCAAGACGAGTTTAGAAGAATAAATCAGACATTTTTTTTGTCCTGAATAATGAAAATCATCTCCTCTGTATACTACAAATCATTGACTGAGAAGGAGGGCGTGTGACCAGACGACCTCCGATGAAAGATGTCTACTTAGTATGTACTCTGCAGTTTCTCATGATAACTTATATGGGTGAATCGCGGCCCAAGTCAGAATCCTCAAATATTCCGGATTTCTTCTGTTTATTTCTGATGTGTTTGTACTTATCCACATAGCCTTTGACCAAGTTCACCACTTTAACTGGGTTGATTTCCCCGCTCTTGCTGTGGCAGATCTGCAGTAAGCAGAGGAAGTATGAAAACATTAATATACATACAGTAATGTGCAAAGGTTTTAGGCAGGTGTGCGCAAAAATGCTGCAACGTAAGCGCTTTCAAAAACAGAAGTGTTAATAGTTTATCAGTTAACTAAAAGCAAAGTGAAATAACAAAAGAGAAATCTAAAATCAGATCAATATTTGGTGTGGGCATCCTTTGCCTTCAAAACAGCATCAGTTCTTCCACGTATACTTGTTTTTGAAGGAACTCTGCTGGGAGGTTGTTCGAAATATCTTGAAGAACTAATCACAGATTTTCTGTGGATGTAGGCTTGCTCAAATCCTTCTGTCTCTTCATGTAATCCTAGACAGGCTGGATGATGTTGAGATCAGGGCTCTGGAGGCCACTTCCAGGACTTCTTGTTCTTTTTTACATTGAAGGTAGTTCTTAATGACATTGGCTGTATGGTTGGGGTTGTTGTCCTACTGCAGAATAAATTTGAAGACAAAGCCAAGCGACTCAACTGTGCAAGAAAATAGAGGAACTGGGGTACAGAAAAATGGCAGCAGGTTGTCTGAACTGACGAGTCAAAATACTTTGGCTGTAACACAAGGCAGTTTGTTGGTGGTAGGGCTGGGAATAATGAGTGCCTGCAGGCAACAGTGAAAAATGGTTGAGGTTCCTTGCAGGATTGGGGCAGCATTCCAGCAAAAAGAGTTGGGGATTTGGTCATGATTGATGGTGTCACTCAATGTTGAGGAATACAGGCAGATACTTGCCCATCATGCAATACCAACAAAAAGGTGTCTGATTGTCTCAATATGTATTCTGCAGCAGGACAACGACCCCAGACATCCAGCCAAGGTCATTAAGAACTATCTTAAATTAAAGGAATAACAAGGACTCCTGAAAGTGATATGGCCCCCACAGAGCCCTGATCTCAACATTATCAAGGTCTGTCTGGGATTACATGAAGAGACAGAAGGAAGCCCACTGACAAGCACAACAACAGGGGTCAGACGCTTTCCTGTTTCAATTGAGCAGTGGTCGCACATTTGCACTACCACTGCATTCACAGTCCATGGAACTGCAGGAGATAGCAGTCTCATAGAGTTGAATGGAGCGGCAGTGAGCATGCTGGACTCTAGTCGATTCAAACAAATGAGCATAGGGCTCCTGTTCTCGTGAGAGCATATGGGATAACTGCTTTAAATTCATTACAGGGACATTTATTTGCCTATCAACATAGCTGTTTATGGGCTTGTTTTTTGTTCCCCAAGTTCCTGGAAAGAGCACAATTTACAAGGCGTGCGGATGAGATCATCAGAACCAAATTTGCTATAAAATTTTTGCATCTCCTTTCCAGACCCACCTTCTGCACTGCTTTACGCAGGATCTCTTTGTATTCATCCTTTGTGATTTCCCTCTTCTGGTAAAATGGTTTTATGGCCAGTTTGACCTCCTCCACCGCTCTCTCCTGCATATGAAGTTTCTTCATGTACTGAGAAGGAAGAACACGGCACATGAGTTCAGTGGTGAATAGCAGCATCTCGGGAAGTGGAGCCCTAGACATCCTAAATTGTTGAATCCTAAAAACAATTAGCAATATGTATGAATGAGGAGTATTGATGTGTGGGTTCACGCAAACCCACATAAGGCTGTATTACAGCAAGTATTTACACTATAAAAAGAGATGTCTTCTATGGACACGTCATGATTCTTAACTCAAGATGCTCCCAGGTTCTCTGCTTCTTCAAAACCCCATTATGATATATCTGTAGACGTGCAATTATAAAAATGCAGGACTGCATTCTGGCAAACATTTCCATATTACCTCTTCATTCTTTGCTTTTTCTGCTTTTGATAGTTTTGATTTTCCTTTTTTTTCACCTAGAGATGAAAAGCATAACAAAGATCAGAACAGCATCATTTATTGACTACTGTGATGTCCAATTATGTTCACATGACAAACTGCTGACCTGCAGCCCAACGCATGGCACCATGTATGCTACTGAGTACATATGGAATGGCAGTACTACTCCCCACATGAGCAGGGGTCTTGTCAGATAATAAGCAGTGCAAAAATAGACCTACATACACTATGTGAAGAGGTAAGTGTCGGTGCAGCAGGGAATGGTTTAGAGGCTTTATTATTAAATCATGCTTTCAAATAAAATAAAATAAAATAAATTGATGTTTTTCTAGTCTTCCATGTCACTATCTATATAAAAAAATAATCCTGACAGCCTACTTATTTCGCACTGATCTACTTCTGTTCAAATCTCAGCAGTCATCTGGCAGGATAACAAGAAGGCTAATGGAAGGGCAACACGTTCACCTGATAGTTGCCATGCTGCCTTAAAGGGGTTGTCCTGCCATATACAGGGTGGGCCATTTATACGGATACACCTTAATAAAATGGGAATGGTTGGTGATATTAACTTCCTGTTTGTGGCACATTAGTATATGTGAGGGGGGAAACTTTTCAAGATGGGTGGTGACCATGGCGGCGATTTTGAAGTCAGCCATTTTGAATCCAACTTTTGTTTTTTTTCAATAGGAAGAGGGTCATGTGACACATCAAACTTATTGGGAATTTCACAAGAAAAACAATGGTGTGCTTGGTTTTAACGTAACTTTATTCTTTAATGAGTTATTTACAAGTTTCTGACCACTTATAAAATGTGTTCAATGTGCTGCCCATTGTGTTGGATTGTCAATGCAACCCTCTTCTCCCACTCTTCACACACTGATGATGTGTTTCCCTCTTTATGCATTGAAGCTGGCACGTTCCCTGAGTTTTTCCAGCAAGATGGTGCACCACCACATTATGGGTGTCAGGTCCGAGCATTCCTAGATGAACAGTTTCCTGGAAAGTGGATTGGTCGTCGTGGGCCAGTTGAATGGCCCCCAAGGTCTCCCGATCTGACCCCCTTAGACTTTTATCTTTGAGGTCATCTGAAGGCAATTGTCTATGCTGTGAAGATACGAGATATGCAGCACCTGAAACTACGGATACTGGAAGCCTGTGCTAGCATTTCTCCTGCGGTGTTGCTATCAGTGTGTGAAGAGTGGGAGAAGAGGGTTGCATTGACAATCCAACACAATGGGCAGCACATTGAACACATTTTAGAAGTGGTCAGAAACTTGTAAATGACTCATGAAAGAATAAAGTTTCGTCAAAACCAATAGTTTTTCTTGTGAAATTCCCAATAAGTTTGATGTGTCACATGACCCTCTTCCTATTGAAAAAACAAAAGTTGGATTCAAAATGGCCGACTTCAAAATGGCCACCATGGTCACCACCCATCTTGAAAAGTTTCCCCCCTCACATATACGAATGTGCCACAAACAGGAAGTTAATATCACTAACCATTCCCATTTTATTAAGGTGTATCCATATAAATGGCCCACCCTGTATATTGATGACTTATCGTCAGGATAGGTCAGTAGTATCTGATCGGAGGGGTCAGACACTTGGCACCCCTGCTGATCTGCTATTTGAAGAGGCGCCGCTTCCTTGTCATTACACTACGCATTGTCTTGTCTGTAGCGGTGGTGCAGTGTAATTACAAGTACTCACTACATTCAAGTGAATAGAGCGAGTACTTGTCATTACACTGCACTTCCGAGACGATGTGTAGTGTAATGAACAAGAAGCAGCGCTCACATGGAGCGCAGCCACCTCTTCAAACAGCAGACCGGCAAGGGTGCCGGACCCTCGATCAGATATTGATGAACTAACCTAAAGATAGGTCATCAATATAAAGGGAAAGGCAACCCCTTTAGGAAATGGAAATTAAGATACAAAAAATGTGGACTCTCACCTGTGCTTGCTGCCTGCATCTTGGGTTCATTTGCTGTAGCCAGACTGCCAGGTTTTGGTGTCTGGCTGGGCATGGTTCTGTTGCTCTGAAGTACACAGGGAACTGTGGGCTCACTCACAGGGGCGTAAGGGGGAAAGATTGGTGGAAGTGGTAATAGAGGCAAGGTCTGTGGGAACACCTGTTGAATAAAATTAAGATATGTTATGGGAAAATTGAAAATTAAATGTCCAGGCACCAAGGGGTTTGCAGCACGTGGAGTTGTGTCTTCTCTTTTCTAGGTTTCTCTGTCTTCCCACTTGCAGAAAGTGTGCAGGGGTGAGCTAATCTGCCAGAAACCCTAGAATTTATATATATATATATATATATATATATATATATATATATATATATAGCAAAAAAGATTTCTACTTTTTTCAAGTCTTGGAGTGCTGTCCGATTCTCTGCATATATTAGAAGGTGGAAAGCTCATTCCTTTGGACATAGCACCTGAGCCAACAGACTGGTGCCGCCAAATCTCTTTTTCTGCTATATATATATATATATATATATATATATATACACACACACACATAAAATTTCTGCAAAATGCCTCCCACACACATAACTATGACTTCTGCCACTCAGGTATGAATGTCCAGGTAGGGGCCCTAAAGAGCATGTACATCTGTCTCTACGAGGGTGCATCTCTAAAGCTGGCCATGCACATAAGATTAGGATTGGCCAGAATACAGCTGATCAACCGTATGTCAGGTCTTGCATATAATGTGCTTGCGCAAAGTGGTCATACATGTTCCTTCGGCCAACAACAGGTGAAGAATTCCAATATGACAGATAATACTTTCAACACACAGAGGAATTCCTCGCCCACTGCAAACAATCTTATAACTTTAGAATGATGGTTGGCTAAAACTGCCAATTTCACCGTTTTCGGGCAACTCTTACCTTACACGTAACAGGTTAATGTGTAATTCCTGAGAAAGGACTGATACAATCCTGAAAGAGGACCCGTCACCATTCCTGTTTTAATAGCTTCATGCATTCCCAATGTAAAAACAATTCTGGAACATCTGTTCTTCCAGTTCTATGTTGTAACATTCCTTTATTTCTACTAGAAGTTATGAATGAATTGCTAGCAGCCTGCAGTAAGGGTACAGAGGGGTGGTAACAAGTTAGGGGGTGTGTACTTGCACAGACTCACTCTATCCAATCAGTGCTGACATTGTCAGACTGTGCAGGTACACCCCCCCAACTTGTTACCACCCCTCTGTACCCTTACTGCAGACTGCTATCAATTCATTCATAACTTCTGGTAGAAATAATAAAGGAATGGCACAGCATAAGTGATACAAATAGATGCTCTGGAATTATTACATGGGGAAAGCGTGAAGCCATTAAAACAGGCATGTCAGGAGTGGTGAAAGGTCCTCTTGAAATTCGCCACTTTTATACAGTGATAATAAATAGATTAAACCTGCCATTGAAGTATCTGGATCAGTCTATTTGGGGTTCTCTCTGCTAAACTTGCTTTAAATATATGTCATGTAACAGGATTCTAGGGGTCTCATGGCGTTAGTCCTATTCATACAGGCTATGGATCAATTTACATTAATTTAAATATAGCATTTAAACAGGATTTTCCAGGACATAAATATTGATAACCTGTCCTAAAAGTAGGTCCTCAATATCAGATTGGTGGGGCTCTGACTCCCGGCAGCCCCACCCCCAATCAGCTGTTGAAAGGGGCTGCGGTGATTGGGCTGTGACGTCCTGACCATCAGTCACATCGTCTTTCTGCATCTTAGTCCCAACTATATGAATGGGATTGAGCTGCAATACAATGTATGGCAGTGTACTTTGTATACTAAGAGGCCTTCCAACAGCTGATTGGCGGGAGTGCCAGGAGCTGGACCTGCACCGATTTAATACTGATGACTAGGGATGAGCAAATTGACTTCGGATGAAACTTCCGAAGTCGATTCGCATTATACTTTGTTTAAATACTGGACGGAGCTCGGTATAGTATTAGAATGTATTGGCTCCGATGAGCCATGGAACCGAACCCGAGTTCAGGAAAATGTTTTTTTTACAGTTGAAATTGATTTATGACATTATTATGCGAAGTCTCGTGAGACTTTGCAAAGTAATAACTTTGTCTCATAGGAGCCAATACATTCTAATACTGTACGAAGCACTCGCTCCGTACACTATTCAAACAAAGTATTATGCGAATCGACTTTGGATGTTTCATTCGAAGTCGATTCGCTCATCCCTACTGATGACCAATCCCAACAACAATACTTAAGCTTCCTGTGAAGAGACAGTAGTCACCCTACACTTGTATATTTAAAAAAAAAAAAAAAAAAAAAACAGGGAGCAGGATTATTAGCAGATATTTTTTTCTTTACATTTAACTCATTAAAGGTTTAATCCAAGACTTAAAAAGACCTCAGAGAGCGGGCAACCTGTGGTGGGGGTTCATATTTGCCTGGTACCCACCACTGGGTTCTAGCTCCATTGTTCCCCATCCGTCTCAGCGGCTCCACAATGCTCATTCTGTTGATGGACACCACATGGCCGCTGCAGCCAGACACGGGCTGCAGCGGTGACCTGTCACACATGCAGCACCTCAAAGGATTACCTGAATCCTAGTCAACTGGCTCTCTCCAGAAAGTGGCATTGGAAGTTTTCGAGGAGTTAATTGGTGAGGCTGCAGTTCGGGAAGTAATCATTGAAAGGGTACATAGGTCTCTTAGACCCAAACCATCGACCTCTGACCCACCAAGAGACTTGATATGTGGCCTGCTCTCTTTTGTAGACACTGCAAAGATCTTAAATGCCGCAAGGGAGAAATCCCTGGTGTTATTTGCTGTATCAGAGTTGGCATTATACCAAAATGTAGCCCCATCTATCCTTGCCAAGCGGAGAATACTCAGACCTTTACTTGAGCAACTGCGCCAGATACGTATACATGTTCCTGGAGATCTTACCAAAGCTTGGTCACTTCTTGACATGGAGCCGCTTGAGATTCCTTCTTGGTTGCCGGCTGATACCACCATCACTATGCTGTCGCTACTGAAGCAAGAACCCTGGCTGCCGACAACCAGGAACAAGCGCCAGCGCCAGGGACAGAAGACGCCACAGGACTCACCAGATCCAACCCGAACAGCACTTTTTTTCTTCTTCTTCTTTTTTTTATGTTCTTGCAGGTACCCTATACTGATATAGCCCAATGTGGGATGTAGGTCGCTCGGTTCCCATTTTACACCAAAACGACCGCACAGTTCCTATATGTTACTCGTTGGGCCGCACCTCAAGATCTACAGATCTCTTCTGGCTATTTCGTTAACATAGTTCACTCTATATACAATATATGCTCTAAAATGGAGCAATCTAACAATTTGTTCTTTTATCCTTCACTATGTTCTATGACATTTGATGTTTTTTTCCTTCTCCGGCTTTTAGTGCTGTTTGAAGGAACTGACGTCACCTGCCTGTGGTGGAATAGTCCACACTACAAAATTGGTGCCCACTGTGCAACTCCTTCCTTCATTGGTGAGTGTGGGCTCACTAGCTGCAGAGGGAACCTCCCTATTAAGTAACTTATCTGCTCCATGCTCACCCGATTGTCAGGTATTTGAATTGACCATGTTTTACATGTTGTTATGTGTTTTTTCATTTATCTTACTGTTATGTAAAGTCTGTGTTTTATCAACTTTTTTTCCTATCCCATGTCTACTACCTAACAAAGCTGCAGCTATACTATAGGTCAGGACAGTTATTGTCTTTGCTTACACTTCCACCCCCTACTAATACCTTTGCATTCCTACCTTCTACAGCGTTTTTACATCTATAGCAGGAGGTACAGAGGTTCACGCCTCCTTTTCCTCCTTTAGTTTTCCCTTCTCCATACTCTTCATTTCTCACCCTTTTACTCTTTGTACTCGCTTCTTCTTTAGTACCTCATATTCTTACCACCCCTACCTTCCCACCTTCCTCCACGGATGGATTGCACCATCGCCACCCTTAATACTAAAGGCCTCAACTCACCTAACAAGAGAAGCCACTTTTTCTCTTTCTGCAGGAGACCCATTTTAACACAAACCGCATCCCGAAACTACCTAGCTCGCCCTTTTTCGCAATGGTTCCACAGCTGCAATACTTGATTAACCTCTAGAGGAGTGTCAATAGCAGTGCACAAGTCGGTACCCCTGGTACTGAAACAATCATTGAAGGACACTAAAGGGAGGCTCCTGATGGTCAAGGGGCGAGATAGGTATGCAGATGTATACGCTAGCTAACTTCTACGCACCCAACACAGGTCAAATCGCATGGATACTGAAGGCCCAAGACATGCTGCAGCTGTTTGCAGAAGGGATAATAATACTAGGATCTAACCTCAATGTTACCCTAGTCCCGGATGTGGACTCCTCTACATTTAGGTCTCAGACCCCAGCTAAGCTCTTAAGCAAATTTAGAGCAAAGCTACAGGACCTGCATTTGGAAGATGTCTGGAGACTTGGTAAACTGCCCACGAGAGACTACACTTACCACTCTATCCCTTATAACTCGTTCCAATGCTTAGACTATATATTTGTTTCAGCCTCTCCTCTCTCTCTCTTCTCTTCAGCCCAAATAGGCCCAATCACCATCTCAGATCATGCCCCATGTTCAGCGATATGCCATTTTTCACAACTTCCCCGTGGAGAATGGATATGGAGACTGAATGAGTCTCTTTTGGATTCGGAAGCTAGACACTTCAAGGTCAGACAACAACTTCAATGGTTTTGTTAAGACAATTTCTCCCCCCAAACATCTCCATCTCTATTAAGGGAGACCCACAAGGCCTATATAAAAGAGGAGTGCAGGTGGCGATAGGCTCGAGGGATAAGACGGAGACAACAAAAAATAGACCGCCTCTTAGATCAAATAGCAAACATTGAGCGACTCAATAAAGACTCCTTCTTGCAGAGTAGAACATGTCCTATTCTTGTCCGCAATTGCAGTTCTATGGGGGTGCCGGCCGGGTGTATTGCGGATTCTTACTGGAGGATTTCGGTAGGCTATCCAATTTTAAAGTAAATGTAACCAAATCAGGAGGTACTTAATGTCTCTATTCCAGTGAGAGAGGTAACAATAGCTAAACAACACTTTCCCTACCCCTGGGCATCTACATCACTCAAATATTTGGGGATCCAGCTACCAAGTAGACTAGCAGACCTCTATAAGCTCAACTATCTCCCCCTCTTAACTGAACTGAAACATCTTTTGGAAGAATATGATTTCCCTTACATCTCGTGGATGGGTCGCAAAAACTTATTGAAAACATATATAATACCCTATAAAATCTTATATACGCTGTCAATGGCCCCCATGCATCTGCCTGCAACTTTCTTTAGTACTATCAGAGCCACTATTTCTAGATTCTTGTGGAAAGGGTGTAAACCCAGACTACCTTATACTTTACAGGTGAAGAGAAGAGAACACGGAGGGCTGGGCCTACCGGACATCTTGTCTTATTACAAAGCCATTCACCTAAACAGATGGATATAACTACTCAAACCCAGCAAGCAGGGAGGATATTAATCAATAATAATAAAAAAAGGATTTTTGTGATTTAAATCAGATTTTTTTAATATAAAAATTTTTGGGAGGAAAATATACCATCCAAACGTTATTCCATCATGAAATAAAGATTAGTTTTTTTAATTATGTAGAATAAGGCTGTATATGTTTAATTTTTTGGGTAAATAAATTCCATTAATCCATTCACAATGTCATGCTCTTCCAGAGGTTTTTGTAAGATTATTGGGCAGTTTCTCTGCCTACAAGTTATTATCACAGATGCTTGGTTTACTTTTACAGTTCTCAAAACTGAATTTGACTCAGCAGAGATCACATGCCTCTTCTTCACAGCAAAAATGTTATGACATGTCATGAACAGAGTTGAGAAAAAGACCTTAATCCTAACTTCTACAAACCTATGAATACAGAATCAACCTAATCAAACTAATATGAAAAGTTGTCATTCTAAAAATCTTCATCTACTTGCATATTATAAGTTATACCAGCAAGAATTAGTCTTTATGTAGAAAACTATGATTTAAATCAAGCCTTACTGACTAGTGATTTAAATCAGTTTGATTTAAATCAAATCCACCCTGCCAGCAAGCAATTAGTTATGGAAGTTATTGCTCAGCAGTCCCTGGGTTCCGATCTGTTCAAAACCCTTTGGATGCCAAAGGCCAGCATTATTAAGCAACCTGATTTTGACCCACTATTAAGGGGCACATGCGCAGTTTGGCTATCCTTGAGAGATGTCATGGCTCCTACTCCATCCCCTCAAGCTTAATTCCAATAGTTCTCACAAACCTAGACTCCCCATACTCTGACCTCTGGGAAAGCCTCATCCACTTCCAGATAATGGATTTGTTCCACTCGGACAAAGTTCCACCTCCTGAGACACTCCAGGCTTCCGTACATCTCACCTCTCTCCATATCGCACATTTCCAAAGAGTAACCAAGAGATTTGTGAAAACTTTTTCCTTAAAGCGACAACTAAAATAATTTGAGATGGCCTTCTCTACATCATCCCCGCTCTGGAGGAAGGTGGGAAGGCTCTATTCCTTAATTCTATCCCCTGCAACTCTCTCGAGACTTGCTTTTATTTCTTCATGGGAGAAGGAGCTAAACAAATCTGTCGGATGAGGAGGTGTGAGCAATGGTCAACTCATCCCATGGATTTTCCCGATGTGTAAGACTATAGGAAAATTACTATAAATTACTAACACGCTGGTACAGAACCCCAGAGTTTTTATTTGCTCATAAACTTCCATCTGACAAAAATTTTGGGAGATGTAGGGATCACGTGGGCTCCTTCTCCCACATATGGTTCACATGCCCTCTTATCACACCATATTGGAGTCCGATTGAGAGGACCATCCAGTCAGTCATATTAGCTAGAGCAAGCTCAACTTATAAGCCTTCCAAGAACAACTTACTTACCCATTTACTGGCAGCTGCCAAAGCCTTAATCCCATTGCACTGGCTTAGCCAATCCCCACCATCTCATGGGTAATGGGTAGCAAAAGCGAACCAGATTTGTCGATTTGAACTTACTAGCATGATTAACAGAAAGAGAGAGATATCTTAAAGTGTGGTCTCCCTGGCGGAGATCTCAAGATAGGCCAACACCATAACTGTGTAATCCTCACACACACACACACATTTTCCCTTACTCTATCTTCCCACATATGGATCTCAGATTGCGCATGCTGTTATTTAAACTCAATGTTATGAGTCATCACTTTAGGAATGTATGTGATAGCATTGGACTTGACGAGCTGCATCTGGTACCTTTCTTTTTCTACCTTTTATTGCAAAAATTTGATGACACATTGTTCTGGCATAAATAAATAAAGAATTATATATACACATGCAGCACATTACTGGGCCAGAGCATTGCAGAGCTGCAGAGACGACCGGTGAACAATGGAGACGGAACCCAATGGCGAGAAGGAGGCAAGTATGAACCCCAACGAGGGTCAATCACTCTTTGAGGTCTTTTTAAGCCCTGGATAACCACTTTAAACAACATGAAATACAAACTCTAAATGCATACAGCCAAGCTTATAAACCTATAACTACCAAACAACTTCAACACACAGGACATTTAAGTGTACCTGAACTGGCGTATCCGTGGCAATCCAAGGAATCTGACTGGAGTCCTTAACTTGTCTTTCTCGAGTTATGGCTCCAAGTGTGTTTACAGAATGTGCTATGGGTTTGTCTTCAGCTTTAACATTATTCTGGGTTCTGTTTTCTGAATTCCATAATACCTGACCTACTGACTGGATCAAAGATCCCTGAGTAGATACATCCGGGGTGTTCCAGGCAAGGGGGCTTGAAGTTTCACTTGAAGAATCTGGTTTGTAGCTGGTTACTTGACTGCCTGTAAACCCAGTTGAGGCTGCCCAAGTTTCTGACTGAGAATTGCTGAAGGGGGAAGCTTTCACAAAAACATGTGAAATGTTAACAAATTACAGAATTTATATATACGTAACATAACATACAGGAAAACATTGAAGAAACTATAACAGCAGGGTCGCATCGATGATAAGTACTTACATCCAGATTCTTCTGGGGTGGCGTTTTTATCAGCATCTTTCTGAAGGTCCCAGGTCACTCTCTTTATCTGAAGTTTGGATTTTGAGATAGACGATGAAGCTGCTTCCTCAAGGTCATCAGACTTGATGTCTTCCACAGTGGTGTTCCCGTTATTTGTGGTCTTTTCATCAATGTGGTTTCCAGCTGCTCCGTCACCTGAATTTTCATCATCTTGTAGAAACGGTATGACTGCCTTTTCAGAGAAGTTTATTATAGCAGGCTCCTAGAAGATATAAAAAAGGGAGACTCTAGACGATCTGACCAATACTTCTCAAACAGGTATGGGCATCTAATGGTAAGAGAAAATAGGCGTATATAGAAGTTTGAGTAAATTTATAGCTTAAAGGGGTTGTCCCACAAAAAATATTCTACAGTTTTCAAACCAGCACCTGGATCTGAATACTTTTGAAATTGCATGTAATTAAACATTTAGCATAGCCAATGAGTTATTCGATAAAAATGCATCTGTATAGCGCCACATGATGTTTTTTTTTCTTATTTTTCTTTCTCCTGCTCACTGAGAAGGCCGCACATGCTCAGTTTCATCCTTCAACTGCCTCCTGAGCTGTGATAGGGAGAGCTGAGACACACCTCCTGAGCTGTGATAGGGAGAGCATGGACACGCCTCCTGAGCTGTGATAGGGAGAGCATGGACACGCCCCCTGAGCTGCAGCAGAAAAGACACTCCCCAGAGCAGTCAGCTTGATATAAATCTAGCAGAACAATGAATAGGGAGATCTCTGGATCATGTGACGTACAGGGCTGGTTTAGGCTTTGTTAGAAAAATACTGTCATGTACTATATAAGTGATGGCTAACCTTGGCACTCCAGCTGTGGTGAAACTACGACTCCCAGCATGCTCCATTTATTTCTATAGAGTTCTGAGAGCAGCCAAGCAAGGAGGGCATCTTGGGAGTTGTAGTTTTACCACAGTAGAGTGCCAAGGTTAGCCATCACTGTACTATAGGATGTCTGATTTTCTTTTCTTACATTAGTCATGGGATAACCCCTTTAAAGGGGTTGTGTCACTTCAAACATTGGTGGCATAACACTAAGATAAAATGTCAGATAGGTGAAGGTTCCAGAGCTGGGACCTGCACCTAACTCTAGAAGGGGGGCCCCCAAAGTGAACAAGAGCGCAATGCGAATATATGGTGGAAGTTGTAGTTTCACAGTAGATGAAGTGCCAAAGGTTGCTGATCCCTGCTGTAGTGTTTCACTTGCAGCTTTATCATGTCCCAAATACAAATTAAAGAGTTTGTCCCAAAAGGACACCTTCCTTTCTAACTGCTGCCACCAAGTTGGAGAGCCAAGTGTAGTATGTAAATACTGTATGGACCATGTAATCCCATAATATTACATTCAAACAGAAGTTGAGGGTTGACCCGTTGGTTAGAGAATTGCTAAAAGACTGACTATACTGCTTCAATATATTTTTTAAAGGGAACCTGTCACTAGGTTTTTGTAGACTAGACCACCAGTATGCCATCATATCAAAAAGTGTTTGAAACGTGTCCCTGTGCAAAGTCTAGTCGTAGCATTAGGTATAAAAAGAAGATATAGTACAGAGCATGCGACATATAAACTACCAGAAAAGAGCCCAGAGAAACAGAACTCATCATCTATGGGCACTGCAGCTTACTCAAATTGTCACTTCAAAGAACTTATGTGAGTATGTTGTAATTTGCCAGCAATGAAGACTGGACTATCGGTGATTTACACTGGCTACTGGTATTTAGAAGTCAATTTGTCCTAAACCAGTGAGCTATGCAGATCCAAAGTTAAAATATTTAGGTTACAACATTGCTATAAAAATGCGCAAACTCAGTGTAGAGCAACCTATAATAACCCCTCAAAAAATGCCAACTCACTGGAAACAGGTACACCTACAGCGAAACAAAGGAGTCCTTAAACGGCAATATATGCAAAAATAGAAATACATTTTATTGAATACATAAATATAAAAACATGGAGATCACAAGACACACAAAATATGTGATACCTCCAAGCGGACAGTGTATACATAAGCCTGCAAGCGTAAAGTGAGCTCATAGAGAGAGAGAGCCTGAGAATGTCTATATACTAAACAGGCCTACAAAAGCAGGAACCAATCAAAGGTTTATGATAGCGCCCACATTAGGTAAAGTTATGCATATAGTGCAACTACAGCTTACCCATAATGTTGCATGCGGTCCTCCTTGTGGCAACAGCAATTTTATGGGTAAGCTGTAGTTACACTATATGCATATACTTTACCTAATGTGGGTGCTATCATAAACCTTTGATTTGTTCCTGCTTTTGTAAGGCTGTATACTTGTTGCACTTGATAACTGTTTAGTATATAGACACTCACAGGCTCTCTCTCTCTCTATGTGCTCACTTTACATTTACTGGCTTATGTATACTCTGTCCGCTTGGAGGGATCATATATTTTGTGTGTCTTGTGATCTCCAAGTTTTTATATTTAGGTATTCAATAAAATAAATTTTTGCATATATTGCCGTTTAAGGACTCCTTTGTTTCGCTGTAGGTTTATATGCAGATCCAGAGGTGGGGCCCACATGTATCAGACTTTTAGGGCACATCCTGTGGATATGCCATAAATGACCACTATTAGAATACTCCTTTGAGTTACACCATTTACCTTAAAGTCCCCTTCTCTCTTCATCATTATAGCCTCTTCAAGATCCACATCATCTGGGCTGGCAGCCTCCACCGAGCACACGTCGTCAGAAAGTTCATTTAATAGAAAATCATCTAAGTGGGAAGGTGACCACTGAAGATCATCATCCTCCTTATTGACAGTTAGAACAGCAGTAGACAAGGAATGATCCCCACAAGATGGCGGTGGACTAGGAGACTTTGGACTAGCAGGCTCTGTGCCAGTAGACAACAATGAAGCTTGGGGACTAACCACAGATGTAGCTAGCAAGTCGTTTAAAGGAGAAGATTCCTTTGGAGAAGGGGGTTCTGGGATGTCTTCATTATTGTTTTCAGGAACCAAGGAATCCAAAAGAGATGGAGACCAGGGTGGGCTTTCGGGTTCCATCTTAACTTCCTCATCACAATCAGATAGCTCAACATCTTTTTCCTCTTCAATGGAAATGTTACTTTCCAAGTACTGGAATGCATGTCTTTCATGGACTTCTTCTTTGGGTATAAGAAGCATGGACCTTTTTGTCTCTTGAACAATTGTGGGGGACTCAGATTTAAAGCTAACTGTACACATTATAGTTGTTTCATTGTCATTTGGGGACAAGACAATGTGTCTAGTTATCTCTTGGTCTTGAAACGTGGGAGATTTGTCCCTTGACTTGTGAGTTTTAATCTCCTTAGTCAATGGTTGTGACCTTGTTTTTTGCTTTTCCCGGTCTTCCTTGGACTTCTTCTTCTCTTTCACTTTAGAAGTGCTTTCTTTGTTGGAATAGCTCTTGTCACTTTTGTGCTTCCTCTTTTTTTCTTTTTCAGGACTAACAGATCGACGACTGGCAGATTCACTCCTCGAATCACGCTTCTTCTTCTTTTTCTTCTTAATGTTACAAATCCTGTGGGACGAGCTACTCCGACTGCTAGATCTGGACCTTCTTCTTTCTCTAGACTCGTAGTTCTTCTTTTTCTTTTCTTTCTTTTTCTCTTTTTGACGCTTCTTCTTGGAACGTTCACAGCTTCCAGAGCTTGACCTGTCACTACGTGATCGCTTTACCTTATG
Source organism: Bufo gargarizans (assembly GCF_014858855.1). NCBI lineage: Eukaryota > Metazoa > Chordata > Amphibia > Anura > Bufonidae > Bufo > Bufo gargarizans. The sequence goes on from NC_058089.1 coordinate 34,106,242, forward strand.
TGACTTTGATTTGAGTTTTCTCTCTTTTTCTTCTGCAGACCAAGATGCAGATCTTGGCTCTTGTTCTCGGGACCTTGTTCTAGATCTCGACCTTGAGCATGGCTTTGGTTCCTCCTTAACTGTGATTTTCTTTTTCTGTAGTTCTATGCTATGACTAATGGATAAAGAGCAGGACTCCAAGGGTTCCTCTTCCTCCCACACCACTCTACCACCTGCAGTACTATGGTGAAAAGTTCTGTTTGGAAGTACATCTGGCTCAGTTTTAATAGAAATTTTAGGCTGATCTTCTACATCAAAATGGAAGCCGCGAGTACCACCTGCCGTGAGATCAGATGTAATTTTTAGTCCAGACAATGGACAGGTTATTCTAAAAGGAATATGTTCAGTTATTTCTTCCTTAATTTCCTTTTTAATCTCATTATCCATTTTAAGTGTAGGGGGAGACTCTGAGCTTACATTTTCTGGACTTCTCCTTTCTTGTGACTCTTTGTTGGTGGGTGACTGCCCAGAAAAGTCAGGCCCAAGTTTAGATATACCAACTCTACTAGAGTGGGTGGTGAACTTAAAGCTCCGAAATGCTCCCACTTTCACACCAGTAGATGGAGCTGTAGCAGTGTTCTCAGTGGATGTGGAGGGTATCGGGGGTGTGGCAGGCCTTTCTGGACTGCTATTTTGCGACCCTGAATCTGAACCTGTTGGCTCAAAAGGATCATAAATTTCATTTTTAATAGTTTTTTCTTGTTTGATATTTGAAGGGTAAAGCGGTGTAGCCCTTTGTTGCGTTTTTCCTTCTGATGTGCGGAAAGGGTCTTTAGCACTAGGACTGAATTGTCTACAAGAATTACTTGAACTGCCACTTATTGTTATTCTAAGCCCTCCTCCTGAATCTGAGGAACCCGCATTCCTCGATGAGTTCGAAAGAGGTGCTTTACTGTTGCTTGAGGCTGTATGACTAGATGAAATTCCACCACAGGGTCTTGAAGGTGTTTGAGATTCTTGGCGAGTGCTTTTTTCTGTATTTTCTGATGTAGGAAACCTGCCTAACTGCTTACTCTCACCTCGTCCAGTTAGCTGGTTTACAAGAGGCCTTGGAAGGCTAGCATTTGCACTGCTGCTGGCAGAGGACTCCAAACGTTTTCTGCCTTCACTATTGGGACTGATGTTGGTCTCCTTTTTGATCTTTGGTATCCGAGGAAATTCAGAAATGTCCAGTCTTTTAGCACATGGCCTGATCGGATGCTTGACCTCTGGTGGTTTTGGAGGGATTGGATCATTTAAGTTGGCTGACTCTGGATTGCGAAGTGTTCCATTCATACGAAGCGGGTCAGCTCCCTTTGATGTTAGACGTCCAGCAGACTGCACTTGGACAACCCGTGGGGTAAAAGCATTCTTCAATCGGAAAGGAGAAATCCCAAGCATTAAAGAGTCGGGCACAGATAATCTATCCATGCTTATAGAAGAGGATGATGCAGGAGGTGGCGAAGGTGAAGGGGACAGGGAGTATAGATCAGATGAAGGAAAAATGAGATGTGGTTGCTGTACAACAGGTTTCCATGTATTCGGTGAGGAGGAGATTGTTGGGGACCCTGAGTGAGATGGGCTTGGTTCCTTTAGGCCAGCTGGTGTTATTTCTTCCCTAGAGTTCTGTGATGAAATTTCACCTAAAAATAATTTAAAAAAGGTTATCAAAAGCTCACAAAATTTTAGCAATATACCCTAGAAAACGCTATACTATGACTTAACAAGCACAGAATAAGGACTTAGCATTAAAGGGAACCTGTCACCAAAAAATTCAATGTAAGCCACAGGCAGCATGTTATAGAGTAGGAGGAACTGAGCAGTTTGATATATAGTTTTATGGAAAAAGATTCAATAAAAGGCTCCATTCAGACGTCCGTAGAATGGGTCCGCATCCGGAACAGGTGCGGACCCATTCATTCTCTAAGGGTCCGGAAGAGATGCAGAGAGCATACTATGTGCTCTCTGCATCCGCATTTCCGGAGTACGGCCCGATCTTCCGGTACGCAGCTCCGCAAGAAAATAGAGCATGCCCTATCCTTGTCTGCAATTACGGACAAGAATAGGCATTTCTATGGGGGTGCCGGCCAGGTGTATTGCGGATCCACAATGCACTACGGACGTCTGAATGGAGCCTTTATCGTGTTTTCCTCATTTAAATTTCTGCACGTTCTGGGCTTTGAAGACAAGGAGGCTGATAGTCCTATTAGTGACTGATAGCCTGCTATCTATGACTGTGCATACAGAGATAGCTGTCATTCACTGATAGGACTGCCTCCCTGACTTCATAGCCCAGAAATGTAAATAAAATACAATTTATACTGAATTTTTCCCATAAATCTATACATCAATCTGCTCAGCTCCTCCTGCTCTATAACATGGTATCTGTAGCTCAGATACCATGTTCAACCTGAATGGTTCCCTTTAAATACCTGCCACCTCACAGTTACCTTTCCTTCTCCCCCACACCCTATGAGACCAAACATATGTGCACAATTTCTAACAGATGGATTTAGGCATTTCAGACAAAAACTGAACCTCAGTGACTATATTCACTATTGAGTTCCTGACCGCCATTGGACACAGACTTGGTTTGTGTTGAGGGAAGCGTTTTAAATAAATAAATATATATATATATATATATATATATATATATATATATATATATATATATATATATATTACACATACACACACATACACACAGTACAGACCAAAAGTTTGGACACACCTTCTCATTTAAAGAGTTTTCTTTATTTTCATGACTATGAAAATTGTAGATTCACACTGAAGGCATCAAAACTATGAATTAACACATGTGGAATTATATACATAACAAAAAAGTGTGAAACAACTGAAAATATGTAATATTCTAGGTTCTTCAAAGTAGCCACCTTTTGCTTTGATTACTGCTTAGCACACTCGTGGCATTCTCTTGATGAGCTTCAAGAGGTAGTCACCTGAAATGGTCTTCCAACAGTCTTGAAGGAGTTCCCAGAGATGCTTAGCACTTGTTGGCCCTTTTGCCTTCACTCTGCGGTCCAGATCACCCCAAACCATCTCGACTGGGTTCAGGTCCGGTGACTGTGGAGGTCAGGTCATCTGGCGCAGCACCCCATCACTCACCTTCATGGTCAAATAGCCCTTACACAGCCTGAAGGTGTGTTTGGGGTCATTGTCCTGTTGAAAAATAAATGATGGTCCAACTAAACGCAAACCAGATGGAATAGCATGCCGCTGCAAGATGCTGTGGTAGCCATGCTGGTTCAGTATGCCTTCAATTTTGAATAAATCCCCAACAGTGTCACCAGCAAAGCACCCCCACACCATCACACCTCCTCCTCCATGCTTCACGGTGGGAACCAGGCATGTAGAGTCCATCCGTTCACCTTTTCTGCGTCGCACAAAGACCCGGTGGTTGGAACCAAAGATCTCAAATTTGGACTCATCAGACCAAAGCACAGATTTCCACTGGTCTAATGTCCATTCCTTGTGTTCTTTAGCCCAAACAAGTCTCTTCTGCTTGTTGCCTGTCCTTAGCAGTGGTTTCCTAGCAGATATTCTACCACGAAGGCCTGATTCACACAGTCTCCTCTTAACAGTTGTTCTAGAGATGTGTCTGCTGCTAGAACTCTGTGGCATTGACCTGGTCTCTAATCTGAGCTGCTGTTAACCTGCGATTTCTGAGGCTGGTGACTCGGATGAACTTATCCTCCGCAGCAGAGGTGACTCTTGGTCTTCCTTTCCTGGGGCGGTCCGCATGTGAGCCAGTTTCTTTGTAGCGCTTGATGGTTTTTGTGACTGCACTTGGGGACACTTTCAAAGTTTTCCCAATTTTTCGGACTGACTGACCTTCATTTCTTAAAGTAATGATGGCCACTCGTTTTTCTTTACTTAGCTGCTTTTTTCTTGCCATAATACAAATTCTAACAGTCTATTCAGTAGGACTATCAGCTGTGTATCCACCTGACTTCTCCACAACGCAACTGATGGTCCCAACCCCATTTATAAGGAAAGAAATCCCACTTATTAAACCTGACAGGGCACACCTGTGAAGTGAAAACCATTTCAGGGGACTGCCTCTTGAAGCTCATCAAGAGAATGCCAAGAGTGTGCAAAGCAGTAATCAAAGCAAAAGGTGGCTACTTTGAAGAACCTAGAATATGACATATTTTCAGTTGTTTCACACTTTTTTGTTATGTATATAATTCCACATGTGTTAATTCATAGTTTTGATGCCTTCAGTGTGAATCTACAATTTTCAGTCATGAAAATAAAGAAAACTCTTTGAATGAGAAGGTGTGTCCAAACTTTTGGTCTGTACTGTATATAAGTGTTAATTAAACTAGAGACGTGTAGTGTGTTAATAAATACCTTGTATTTAAGCACAGCGTGTAGTCTTTTTGTTACTAGACGACTCACACCTATTTATGAATATTAATCATTGAGATTACCCTAAATTTAAAACATTTATATCCTCCTTCACCAGTTTGTTCGGTTAGATGTGGAAAAAAGGAGATTTTTGTATAACTTACCAGTTAAATCTCTTTCTCGCTCTTCCTTGGGGGACACAGACCTTGGGTATAGCTCCGCTCCCTAGGAGGCGTGACACTAAGTAAAACTGTTAAGCCCCTCCTCCATCAGCTATACCCTCAGCCTGGAGATAGAGGCTACCAGTTGCGTGTCCAAGTAGTGAAAGGATAACAACCAATAACGGAAACAACCAGCCAGCAACCCAACGGGGCGCCAGACCATAACCCTGTAACCAAACACAGAAGGGTGGGTGCTGTGTCCCCCAAGGAAGAGCGAGAAAGAGATTTAACTGGTAAGTTATACAAAAATCTCCTTTTCTCGCCCATTTTCCTTGGGGGACACAGACCTTGGGACGTTCAAGAGCAGTCCAAGAAGGGAGGGACCACAAACCCAAGGCGGAACACCACCAGAGCATCAGGAAACCGCTGCCTGCAAAACCAGGCGGCCCAAAGCAGCATCCGCTGATGCATGCGTATGCACCCTATAGAACTTTGTGAAAGTGTGCAGAGAGGACCAAGTGGCTGCTTTGCACAACTGTTCAGCCGAGGCCCGATGCCTCTGCGCCCAGGAAGCTCCGACTGCTCTGGTGGAATGAGCAGTGACGCCGAAAGGCGGAGGTCTGCCCTTGGCTCGATAAGCCTCAGACACCGCCAGTTTAATGAAACGGGCAATAGCCACCTTGGAGACCGCCAACCCTCTGCGCGAACCCTCCGGAACCACAAACAGGGAGTCCGTGCGCCGAAAGGACCCGGTGACCCCCAAGTAAATCCTCAACGCCCTGACCACATCCAGACGGTGCAGTTCCCGTTCTCTGGGGTGGGAAGGAGAGGGACAGAGCGACGGAAGGACGATGTCCTCATTGATGTGAAAGGCGGAGACCACCTTTGGCAGGAAAGTCGGGACAGGCCGAAGCACAACCTTATCCTGGTGGAAGATCAGGAAAGGTTCGGAGCAAGAAAGAGCCGCTAACTCAGACACCCGTCGGAGAGACGTGATGGCCACAAGAAAGATGACCTTGCAGGACAGAAGGCGAAGGGAGACCTCCCGTAAAGGCTCGAAGGGGGCTGATTGGAGCGCCGAGAGCACCACACTCAGGTCCCAGGAAGGAACTGGAGGGCGGTACGGCGGAACAGAGTGAGCCACCCCTTGTAAGAAGGTCTTAATTGGCCCTAGAGGGGCCAGGGGACGCTGGAGAAGAATAGACAGCGCCGAAATCTGACCCTTCAGAGAACTGAGGCACAGCCCCAGGTCCAGACCCGATTGGAGGAAGGACAGGATTGTGGGAAGAGAAAACCGGAGAGGTGGGATGCTCCGGGACTCACAGAACCCCAGATAGGACCTCCAAACCCGATAGTAGATCCTAGAGGATACGGGCTTACGAGCCCGGATCATGGTGCGGACTACGTCCGCGGAGAAACCCCGTCGCGTTAAGACGGCGGTCTCAATAGCCACGCCGTCAAACGTAGCGAGTCTAAATGCTCGTGGAAGATCGGTCCCTGAGAGAGAAGGTCTTCCCTGGAGGGCAGTGGCCACGGTGCGTCTGCCAACAGCAACATTAGGTCGGCGTACCAAGTCCGGCGGGGCCAATCCGGGGCGATTAGAATCGCGGGAACGCCCTCTGCCGCGATCCTCCGAAGAACCCGTGGCAGGAGGGGAAAAGGAGGAAAGACGTACAGAAGGGAGAATTCGCGCCACGGAAGGACGAGCGCGTCGGCGCCGTATGCCTTCGGGTCCCGTGCCCTGGCCAGGTATAGGGGGACCTTGTGGTTGAATTTGGAGGCCATGAGGTCCACGTCGGGGCGACCCCAGCGAAGACAAAGGGCTTCGAACACCTCTGGGTGCAGGGACCATTCTCCCGGGTCGATGGTGGACCGGCTGAGGAAATCCGCCGCCCAGTTGTCCACCCCCGGGATGTAAATCGCAGATAAGGCCGGCACGTGCGTCTCCGCCCAGAGGAGAATGAGGGTCACCTCTTGCATCGCTGCAGCGCTGCGAGTGCCTCCCTGATGGTTTATGTATGCCACAGCCGTGGCATTGTCCGATTGGATCCGAACAGGGTGGCCCCTCAGCAGATGGGTCCAGTGTCTGAGGGACAGAAGAATCGCCCTCAGTTCCAGAATATTGATTGGAAGTCTGGACTCCGATAGAGACCAAACGCCCTGGACGGACCGGGGAGGGAAAACCCCCCCCCCACCCCCGTAAGCTGGCATCTGTGGTAATCACCAGCCAGTTCAGTGGAAGGAAGGACTTCCCCAAGAGGGATATGCAACCACCAGCCGAGGGAAGCCCGAGCCAGGGGAGGCAGAAGAAAGGTCCTGTCCAGACTCCTCGGTGATTTGTCCCAGGCCGACAGAATTGCCCTCTGAAAGGTGCGGGATCGGAATTGTGCGAACGGCACCGCTTCGAAACAGGCAACCATCTGTCCCAACAACCGCATGCTGGATCTGAGGGAAGGGCGGTGATGACGGAGGAGACTGCGAACCGACCCGCGAAGGGCCAGACGCTTGTCCGACGGAAGGCGGACCTCCGCCAACTCTGTATCCAGGAGCATCCCCAGGAAGATCAGCCGTCTGGAGGGGGTAAGGGAAGATTTGGGGTGGTTGATAATCCAACCGAACCGCGTCAGGGTCTCCAGAGTGAGTTCCACACTGCGGGATGTCTGAGAGAAGGAGGGTGCCTTGACCAGGATGTCGTCCAAGTATGGGAGAAGAAAAACACTTCTTGAACGTAGAAGGGCCAAGACAGGGGCCAGGACCTTGGTGAACACTCGAGGAGCCGTCGCCAGACCAAAGGGAAGGGTGACGAATTGGAAGTGATCGTCCCCCACCGCGAAGCGCAGGAAGCGGTGATGACATGGAGCAACCGGAACGTGGAGGTATGCATCCTGAATGTCGATTGAGGCCATGAAATCCCCTCTTTCCAGGGAGGCCACTGCGGACCTGAGAGACTCCATCCGGAATCTCTGCAGTCGGAGAAAACGGTTCAGGCGTTTTAGGTCCAAGATCGGACGCACTGAGCCTTCCTTCTTGGGAACCACAAAGAGGTTCGAGTAGAACCCCCTGAACCTTTCCGTCGGAGGCACGGGGGCGACGACACCCTTGTCCATTAGAGAGTGAATGGCCGCGAAGAAGGCGGCCACTCGTACGGGATCTCGCGGAGGACGGGATCGGAAGAAACGGTCTGGCGGAATGGATGCAAATTCGATTTTGTATCCGCAAGATACAATCTCGAGCGCCCATGCGTCTGAGATGTGGGCCCGCCATACGTTCCTGAATAGGAGAAGGCGGCCCCCCACGCGGGTGGGTGGGGGCGCACCTTCAGGCAGAGGGCTGCTGGCCTGTGGGAGCCCGTGCAGGCTGGGACTTGCGCCAGGTAGGTTGCGTCCGAAAAAAACGGCTTCTTGCGTCTATCCTGGGCTGGGCCAGAGGAAGAAGAACTGGCCGCGGGTCTAGACCCGGTGGGCTTGCGAAAGGACCGAAAACGGGACGAACCAGCGCGACCACGGGGGGCGCCCATTGGCCTGGACTGGGGGAGGTGAGTACTCTTCCCACCCGTGGCCTCTGATATAAGTTCGTCCAGACGGGTTCCGAAAAGGCGGGAACCCGTGAATGGTAGGCCGGCCAAAGAGCGTTTGGAAGCGGCGTCCGCCGCCCAAACCTTCAGCCAGAGTTCCCTCCTGACAGAAACTGCCAGGGCAGAGGAACGGGCAATCAGGGCACCCGCATCAAGGGAGGCCTCACAGACGAATTTTCCGGCCTGAACAATTAGTTGGGCTAAGGAACGGAGGTCCTGAACAGGGACGTCCGACCCTAACTCCCGTTCCAGTTGCAAACCCCATTCAGAGACCGCTTTGCCAACCCAGGCGGAGGCAAAGACCGGTCTAAGGGCCGAACCAGAGGCAGTAAATATGGCCTTGGAGAGGGATTCCGTACGACGGTCCTCAACAGACTGGAGGGAAGATCCGTCCTGTACAGGAATAGTAGTGCTTTTGGACAGGCGAGCCACGGGAGGATCAACCTTAGGCGGGGATGTCCACGTGGTCACAGAATCCGCTGGAAAGGGATAACAAATGTCCAGCTTTTTGGGTGTAATAAAGCGGACGTTAGGCCGAGTCCAAGCCTTGGATACCACAGAAGAAAAATCAGCGTGTATGGGAAAAAACCTTGGAGGTCCTGTTTGGGGCGGAGAAAGGACACGCCGGCCTGTTCAGAGCTGGGGGGGTCATCGTGTAGCTGAAAGGTATCACGGATGCTAGTGACAAGATGCCCCACCGCGGACGCCAATTTGGACGGAAGCTCTGAGTCCATGTCCACGTCCGAATCCGCCAGTTCTCCCTCAGAAAGCGTATCCCTTTGAGAGGATAGACTTGACTGAGCTCGCACGCATGGCGGAGAGAGCGAAGCATCTGGAGAAGATGTGCGCTCAACCCTTGAACGTTTCTGAGTATGCCGGGCCCTGGAAGATTCGCTGGGAGGCAGGGAACCAGTGGGGGCGGCAGAAACGGTAGTCCCAGCGGGTGCGACAGGGATTGTGGCAGCCTGCGGGAGAGGCGGTCTATCCACGAGACGGCCCACTACGTGTGTAAGGCTTTCCACCGCCTGAGACAGAGACCTAGCCCAGTCAGGGGGTTCAGAGGCACCGGGGGGCGCAGCGGGAAGCAGGCCCTGCACCGGGGCCTGACATGCAAGGCAATGCGGCCCAGATTGCCCACGCGGAAAAAGTTCCTTACAGGCGGTACAGGCATGGTACCAGGGTTTGGGGGCACCCGTGGGATCTGACATGCTGAAGTGTGGTTGTACTCTAATATAGAGACCACAAAGGGTTATAGCAGCTATGACCAGGAGGGTTAGGAGAGGGTTAACTGTCCTACCAGTGCCTCAGAAGAACGTCAGGAGATGGCCCAGATCAGCAGCAGCAGAGAAGCAGTGAACAGCAGTGAGCAGCAGAGAGCGCCCACAGAAGCCGAGCGATGTACACAGGAGGTTAGAGTCCCCCACCGTGTCCCAGCTTCCTGTCAGGAGTGAGGAAGCGCGGGAAACCTCAGCAGAAAGCGCGGGGAACAAGCTCCGCCCCCTCCAGCGCTTGAAATGTCTCCTGTGAAGGAGAACGTAGCTCCGCCCCCAAAATGACGCGCGCGTAAGCCCCGCCCCCTGCCGGGACCGCTAAGCCCCGCCCCCCGTTCTCGGCGGGAAGGGGGGGGGGTGAAAAATGGAGTCAGCCCCGAATGAGGGGGAGGGGGAGGGGGGGGGGGGAGAAAGATAGCAGCGTGGGGGGGGAACGGCGTGGGGGTGCTGAGGATGCTGCTGTGCTGCATTGTCCTGCAGATGAGCGCTCAGAATGAGCGACCACGGGTGCCCCCCTTACCCAGAGGGGTAGATGCTGCAGATAGGGACGGGGTATGGGCTGGAATAGCCATCTCACCGTCCGACGTCTTTACCCTCAGTCCTTTCCAGCAGGGTCGCCCCTTCAGCCACTGGCACCGCAGTGGCAGGAAGCTGGAAGAGGGGCTTGGCGTGCGGGCGACCCCCTAGCTGGCGGGATGTAGGGGAGCCATTGCTGCCCAGATCCTCCTATTGCTTCTGTGGGGGAGGCAGCAGTGCAGATAAGTTGGCACTGGCGCAGCTCAACCCCGGGAGAGCAGAGAGGTCTAATGCGTCTCTGGTATCCCTAGGAAAAAATAAAATAACAAAATTAGAAGAAAAAGTAAAAATAACAAGGAGAAAACAGCCCTGCAGTAGCAGGGAGTGTCTTGCCTCCTTGGACACTAAGCTAAAACTGGTAGCCTCTATCTCCAGGCTGAGGGTATAGCTGATGGAGGAGGGGCTTAACAGTTTTACTTAGTGTCACGCCTCCTAGGGAGCTGAGCTATACCCAAGGTCTGTGTCCCCCAAGGAAAATGGGCGAGAAAACTGATCTGTATAGTACCCCTACATCAACTCATCATATACACCTAAAACCCAGACCTTAAAATCCAAATGCAATGCCTTGTTTCAGCTTTTGTGGCTGAATCAAATAAACAGAACTGGTGAAAAATATTCTATCTGGGGGATCTGACAGCTGAGGCCTCAGTACTCTAATATCTTGTGAATGGGTAGTTAATGTTCTTGGTGGGAGAAGCTCTTCAATGACATATATATATATATATAGATATATATTGCATAGCGTTTACACCAAAAAAATTGGATTTTTTGTACTCACCGTAAAATCCTTTTCTCGTAGTAGGCATTGGGGGACACAGCACCATGGGTATATGTCCAACTACCACTAGGAGGCACTAGACACAAAAAGTGTTGGCTCCTCCCAGGTGGGCTATACCCTCTCCACAGGCACGAGGCTATTCAGTTTGTACCAAAAGCAGTAGGAGAGAGAAGAAAAGCAAGGAACCAACAACTCCCGTACCGGGAAAGATCAAGAGACCAGCCCGGAGAAGCGGAAGTAAAAACATAGGGTGGGATCTGTGTCCCCCAATGCCTACTACGAGAAAAGGATTTTACGGTGAGTACAAAAAATCCAATTTTCTCGTGCATGGCATTGGGGGACACAGCACCATGGGACGTCCCAAAGCAGTCCCTGAGGGTGGGAAAAGAAGAGACGTGCCACCGGCTGGGCATACAGGTGCAGGAGAATGTGACCATGTGACCCAACAGGAAAAAACACGGAATGGGCAAGAGGTCTCATAACAAGGAAGAAACCTCAGAAGAAGCAGGGAAGACTGCCAGCACCCCAGGACAAATGTCTGGAAGAAAATCCCAAATGCAAGAAGGTGGCAAAAGGGAACCAAGCGCAGCCAAGGGCTGGAGAAAAAAATTAGGACAGCACTGCGTGTTGGATCGACCCAACGCCCTACATTGTCTCAGACCCATAAACCTGTGGCCATCCCCTGAAAGGCCAGGGGAGAAAAGAAACAGGGAAGCACTGGAAACCAAACGAGTGAGGGAAGCCATAGCAAGGCTCACATGTGAAGGGAGAGGGACTCCCCTCACCGCAAGGCCAGGTGAAGAAGCCAAGCGCCCCATGTAAAGGCGAAAACCCAAGGCTGCTAGAGGAAACTGCCAACCCTTGGAGAAGGAGGGGGTTGTAGGTAAAAGCCAGGAACAAAGAACGATCGCTCCTGCGTCCCCAAAAACAGGAAACGAGGCACAAGCCTCCGAAAACAAGATAGCACTGTAAAGCGCAAGACCAGAGGAAACTCTGGGCATGTGAAGTATCATGGAAAAAAGGAACCAGAGACAGGCCCAGGCAACCTTGGCAGGAACACACTGGACTGACAGACATGGGAGTAGAAGAAGAGCACTCCAAACAGCCTAAGGAGGAAGGGGTCTACAACAGGAGGAGGTCCCTCCCGAAGGAGACCATACGGTGGAATTGCAAACCGTAGCACCAAACCACTCAATACCAGGTACTTTACGTGGGAGGATGGAAAAAAAGACAAATCCCAAGAGGACCTCAAATGAACAGGGACAGGGACTCCAGAAAGGAGTACCCAGATGGGGTCACAAGGAACCAGGAGCTGAACCACCGGAAGACAACGCAAGCCAGCATATCCAGGAAAGGCGAAAAGAAACCGCCATAGGGGAAGGGACATTGGCCATGGACAACTAGCCGCACCAAAAACATTGACCAGCAAACCGTAAACATTGTCCCAGAGAGGGCAAGTACAGCAGCTCGGAGGTACCACAAAACGACAGACATCGATATGCATAAGGAATGCAGAAGTCGCCATGAAAAAACCGGGGTAGCCTACATAGAAATGTAGAAACCAGCTGCGACCGGCATACAGAAAACTTCCAGGGGGGAGAAAGTACCAGACAGGTGCAGACGACAGCAAGGTCCAAGAGGACTGCCCCTTCGCCATGTAGCACAACTAAGCAGAAAATACAAGGGAATACCGAAAACACCTGGACCCAGAAGGAACTACGGGGCCCTGTCCGATACCAGAGCAATCAGCTGAAAATTCAGACAGGTGTGTGTGGCGCTCAGAGGTCCTGTCCTTGACCCGTCAGGGAGGACGTCCAGCAATGATAAAAGCCGTGGACCCAGAAGGATACCGTGAGGCGGACATCCAGCGATGACCGAAAACCACTGCCGCGGCCGATGCTCACCAGCTACATGTCCAAACAAGGTAGAAGATCCAGTGGAGATCCTTGTACTACACCAGGAATGGCCCGCTCAGCAATAGGAAACAATGTGAGTACTCCCCTATAACATGGGGTAACGCGGAGCACAGCATACCGTAGGACCTTAAAGAGAAAGCAAGAGCAACTCTAGCACAAAGGCCAACAACCACCTGGCCATGGAGTAGGAGGTTGAATGAGGACCACCCGCCGGACCAGACAGATCAGTCATATACTGGAGCTACCAGAAGCAGCACTAGACCGATAAGGTGGGGGATGGGCTGACCCACCCCTGCCAGATATGGTAACCATGCACATGCTGAACAAGGGTGACCTGGTGCTGACAGTGCCTTGAGCGGCACAAGGAGACCAATGAGGACGACAGTAACGGAGTGGCAGACGTATGGAAGAACCAAACGGATGGAACCAACATCTGCAGCACAGATTAGAACCCGTGGGCAGAAAACACCTAGTAAGAAAGAAACTGTCTGGGCCACAGATCGCACCACAGGGCCCAGCACTTGGGGTACTACAAACACACGCCTAAAATAAAGGTAAAGTGGCTGCATGTTGCCGACCAAGGAGAGTGGAAACATAGCCACAGCATCTGGGGATGCGACAGCATTCGGAGGGTACAGGTACACAACCTGTAAAGTAGAAATATGGCTGTGAAGAGGAACTTCATTTAAGATCGAAGCAATGTGGCCGCATGGTGCACCCCAGACCCAGAGAGGTGCAACAGCAACTGCGTTAACAATGGAACCCATAGGGCCGCACGGTACCACAAAGAACAAGACAGGTGCACACTACAATCAGGTAGGTGCAATGGCAACAGAAACAGGGCCGCATAGTACACCATAGAAGCCAGACAGGTGTAACGGCTGCAGCATCAAAGACGGTTCAGGAACTCTACCTATGAAGGAAGTAAGATGGCTGTTTGGTGCACACTATGATGAGGTAGGTGCAATGGCCACGGCAACTGGAGGAGGCCTCAAAATCTCGTCCTGTAAGGGAGAGAAAATGCCACATGGTACACCATAAAGCCGGACAGGAGGAACGGCTACCACATCCGGAGATGGTGCAGGTACTCTACCTGTTAAGGGATCAAGGTGGCAGGGAACAGACAGGTGTAACTGAACCGGACAGGGGCAACTCTATGGCAATAGAAAGTGGCCTCTATATCTCGCCCGTAGGGAGAAATGTTGCCGCCTGGAAGACAATAGAGCCCGCCAGGGGTATCGACCACAGCACCGGAGATGGCGTAGGTACTCTACCTATGAAGGGAGCAAAATGGCTGGGAATAGACAGGTGCAATTTCAACGGCAATTAAAGGCGGCCTGTAAATCTCGCCAGAAAGGGAGAAATAGTGCCGCACGGAACACCATAGCGCCAGCCAGGGGAATTGGCTACAGCATCAGGAGATGGCGTAGATACTCTACCTATGACGGGAGCAAAGTGGCTGGGAACAGACAGGTGCAATTGCAACGGCAATCGAAGCGGCCTGTACATCTCGCCCGGAAGGGAGAAATAGTGCTGTATGGAACACCCCAGAGCCAGCCAGGAGTAATGGCTTCAGCATCTGGAGTAGGTGTAGGTACACTACCTATGAAAAGGGGCAAGGCAGCTGTACAATTGCTCTTAACTCCCCAACCTACAGGAGGCGATAGCCGAGCTAACCGCTTGCCCAGAACAGGAACCCCCTGTAATGAGGTAGAGTGGCGAACACCACCACCAGGATGGGGACCCTGTGGAAACACTCTCAAATATGTAGAGGATAGCCCCTGGTATAGGGGAACCAGGAAGGCTTGTCAGGGACAGCCTATGGCAGTGGTGCAGGCATCCCCCTGTTAAGGAGAAGGCGTACGTATCAGAGACACCGCGTAGGTGACTCAGTATGCTAAACACGGGGACGGCTGCCTTACCTGTGCGGTTGAATACCTGTGTGGTCAGGGGAGCACCATCCGAAAATCCACTAGAGGGGATACCAACCCTGGGTAGGAAAGGTTCCTCCGTCCACATTCGTCTTGACCTCCCAGAGGGCTTCTGTATGGAGGAAGACCGCCTGATGCTCTGTTCCGAGGGAATCGGCGCAGAGGTGTCCCCAGAGGCAACGGATGGGGTGACAGGAAGGATTCGTCACCAGCCTCAGGCCTGTCCTGGGGGGGATCCGAGGATGCCGAGGAGGGGTGGTACCCCGTTGAGACCACCCGAGGGAGTACCGTGAGCTACCCCTAGCCGAACCCGGGTGCAGGTACCCCTAACTGAGCGTGCCCCATCTGCAGGGAGGACCCTGGGAGGGCAGAGGTGGCCGCAATTTGGATTGGTAGCGGCCAGCGACACCGCCAGGGAGAGGCGGTCAAGGTTCCCATGGCATTGACACGGAGGGAGCCCATTCATGGGGGACCGACACAAAGGGATTGTTCGGGGAAAGGATCTGGGAAGAGGTACTGCACCCAGCAGGGACAGGCTGACCGCACGGCAGCCATTGTTAGACCCAGAGAGGTGCAGACAGCGGACGCACGTGAAAACACGTGGCGACCGAGGAGAGGCTGGGAGAGGAGATGCTCAAAAAGCAGCCAGCAGAGGCTGTCTATCCTGACCCGGACGCCCTGTTCCCCCAAAGAGGCGCTGCAGCAGCTTGTCCCCCCAAAAGAGGTGGTCAGTAGGGCTGCAGGGGACATAAAGCAATTGAGGGGAGGGAAGGGGTTAACCACCCCCTTCAGCAGAAAAAACACGTTAGCCCAGGAAAGGGTGAAGAGATAGCCCCTCCCAAGGGCCGGGCGGGGCTCAGAAAAGCCCGGGAAGCAAGGAGGAGGGGCCGGGAAGATTGCGGCCTAGCAGGGCCCAAAAGCCGGGGCCTCGATTTATAAGGCGGCCGGGAATGGAGCGAGGGGGGCGGGGCGAACCGCGGCCGACAGAGGGCCCACCGAATCATAAAAATAGGTGAGGAGGGTAGGGGGGGAGAAGCGACACCTAGGGACAGGTGGATCAGGGCAAACGGAGCACCTGGGAGCCGGGAACGGGCCACAGAAGATGAGGCCTAGTCCCGGCAGAAGCCGGGGACTAAAGTAGCGGAGAAGCCAGGGAGAAGACTGTGTGGCCAGGGAGGAGAGAAAAGACCAACCAAGGGGGAAGAGAAGGGAGGGAAACAAGAATATAACCCCCCCCAGAAAAAAGGGGGGGTTGGCTAGGGGGAAGATGGAGGCTCCCCAGGACCCCCAGCTAAGGTGGATCCCATCCCCCTGGCCACAGGAGGGAACCTAACCCTGGGGCAGGGACACAGGGGAGTATACTCACCATCAGATATACTCACCATCCGATGTCTTCGGGCGCAGCAGGGTCACCCCTTCGGCAGACTCAACACGGAAACCGTGGGAATGCCGGCAAGCCACTGCGGATGCAGTCCGTGGGGACTGGGTGACCGGCGATGGTACCGAAGTACGCGCCCGCAGGGGGGCAACTAAAGTGGAACACGATGGAGCCCCAGCCTGCAGCAGGTATAACGGTGGAGAACACCGAGACCTGCGGAAGAGAGAAAAAAGAAAAGAATAAAAATAAAAAACAGCAGAACCTGCAAAAAAGCAGGACAGGTCTGCCTCCTACGGACACTAGACTAAAACTGAATAGCCTCGTGCCTGTGGAGAGGGTATAGCCCACCTGGGAGGAGCCAACACTTTTTGTGTCTAGTGCCTCCTAGTGGTAGTTGGACATATACCCATGGTGCTGTGTCCCCCAATGCCATGCACGAGAAAGAAACACCTCAGCATAAATGTCTCACCAGATTTCTTGGCTGTCAAAGATCCATCTCGACTGATCACAATATCAGAACTCTTCATCATGAGCATGCTCTGCCCAGAGAGGATACTTCCCAGGAGATCCGGCACAGGTTCTGCAACTGAATCAGAAGCTAAGGGGGGTGCTCTGCCTCTGAAGAACACATAATAAGAAAAAAATTAAATTGACACTACAGCTTATGGCATTAACCAATATACATACAATGTACATACCAATTCTCATGCCAAGTTACATATATTCAACATCACCCATCAAGCAAAGCAAGATACACACAGGAGTCACATTATTATAACCACCATTATTATGGGGTACTTGGAAGTCTTGGTTATGATCTTCAAAGCAATGTCGGACACTTCTAACATGTGACATGTCGCATTGTCTTGCTAAAAGATCCTATCTGTTCCACTACATACAATCAGTATTGATGGGTGTACGTGATCTGCAAGGATGGATTTGTACCCAGATTGGTTAAGACTGGGCCAGGAATGCCATGAAAACATTCCTCAGACCATAACTCTGCCAACATCAGCTTGTGTTCTTCCAACAATGATTGTGGGGTGTTTGTTTTCTGATGTTTCTCACCTGACTCGCCAACGTCCATCCGGTCTATGAAATGGAAAATGCAACTGAATTGAGAAAGCAACCCTCTACCAATCCGTGGAGGTCCAATTCTGACGATACAGCCGCGAAAATTGAAGCCTTTACTGACGATGCATATTTGTTAGCAGAGGTGCTCTGACCATATGTCTGCTTTCGAGCCCTATACGCAGTAGAATTCGCTGAACTGTTTTAGACACACCTCTGGTAGCCCCTGTTCATTTTAGGGGTGAGCTGCTCCACCGTAGCATGTCTGTCCGCCATCGTGCACCTTCATAGGAGTTGTTCCCCTCACATATCAATGGCTCGTGGTGCTCCACTGTTTCCATGTTGTTTATTCACTTTGGTGACATTTGTCCAAATCACCATACACTTTCACCATAGCAGTATGCGGAGAGTTAACAAACTGCGCAGTTTCAGAGATACCGTCACTAGTGATGAGCGAAGCGAACTTCAGATGTTACATCCGAAGTCGCTTTGTTCAAAACTTCGGATTAATACTGTACGGAGGTCCATCTCCATAAAGTATTAGAATGTATGGGCTCCAATGAGCCAAAGTTAGTTATTCGCAAAGTTGAAACCACTTTAAAACTTGAAACTGAATTTGCCTTCGGTACAAGTCAGAACCAAAGCAGAATTCAGTGTTAAGTGTGGTTTCCACTTTAAAAATCAATTACCGTAACTATTCAACAAAGTCATGCGCGACTTCGTGAATAACTAACTTCGGCTCATCGGAGCCCATGCATTCTAATACTGTACGGAGACAGATCTCTGTACAGTATTAATCCAAAGTTATGAACGAAGCAACTTTCGGATGTAACATCTGACTGTTACCCTTGACCCGAAAGTCAATAGTCATCCCTTTTCACAACTGTGATAAATCACTCCTTTTACCCATGACAGCAATGAGGGATATGGGAGCAGACAGCATATCCACACCTTGTATACCCAACATGCCGGATCATGCTGCCAGTGTCGAAAGTAGGAAGTAACCATAATAATGTGACTCGACCGTGTATACACAGTATATTTCCAATACAGATTTTATTTTCTCATACCGTGAAAGTCCAACAGAGATGGGCCTTGCAACTGGTTGATGTGACCTCAAGGCAGAGCGAGAGAGGACCCTCCGCTTAGCAGTCAGTGGAGATGAGAGATTACTGATCTGATCATCATTACTGTCGAAAACAGAAACATGGAGCAAATTCTTACATTCAACAGTATACTGACAGTTTTTAAATATTAACTATTACAGAGTGCTGGCTTGGCCATCTCCGGTAGTCCCATAGAAATGAATGCAGAGCATGGTGCACATGCCTGGTGTGCTCTCCTTTACTTTCAGGGGACCCGCACCTATCTGACATTGATGACATATCTTAGTGATATGCCCTCCAATGCCTCAAATGAGACAACCCCTTTAAAATGGCCCTCCAGGCTCCACTTTACTAAGGCTCATTGGTCTCACTATATGTGTGGTAGTTACCCGAAAATCCCATTTCTCACTGACTGTTTAGTTATCTGTACTTTTTAAAGGGGTAGAGCAGTGGGTTAATACTGATGACCTATTCTCAGGATAGGTCATCAATATCAGAAGTTTGAAAGAATAGCAGCGTGGACGCTACTCCCTCTTCAAAGTTAGGCTACTTTCACACTCGCGTTTGGTGCGGATCTGTCATGGATCTGCACAGACGGATCCGTTCAGATAATACAACCGTCTGCATCCGTTCAGAACGGATCCGTTTGCATTATCTTTAACATAGCCAAGACGGATCCGTCTTGAACATCATTGAAAGTCAATGGAGCACGGATCAGTTTTCTATTGCGTCATAGAAAACTGATCTGTCCCCATTGACTTATATTGTGTGTCAGGACAGATCCGTTTGGCTCAGTTTTGTCAGACGGACACCAAAACGCTGCAAGCAGTATATTGGTGTCTGCCTCCAAAGCGGAATGGAGGCAGGACGGAGCCAAACTGGTGCATTCTGAGCAGATCCTTTTCCATTCAGAATGCATTAAGGGCAAAACTGATCCGTTTTGGACCGCTTGTGAGAGCCCTGAACGGATCTCACAAACGGAAAGCCAAAACGCCAGTGTGAAAGTAGCCTTACCTGTTTGTTGTCTCTTTTGTAGAGGCGGCCCATTCAAGTGAATGGGGCTAACCTAGGTAGGGGGTGAGCAGCAACATAAACCAATGATAAGAAAAGAGGGGTGTCTGAGACTACATCAGCATTCCTTTAGGCACTGTAGCCAAACTGTAGTCACAGAGTACAGCTCTGCCCTAATGGAGTGGAAGTACAAAAATGCCAAGGAATAAGTTCAGAGGAAAATAGTGGGCATGCCATCCCTGTTCGGATGGTTTCATTTTTTGCAGACAAGCGTTTTTAACAATATCATCTAATTTAAAAAAAAAAAAAAAAAGAGGAGGGGGGTGGGGAAGATTGTGTTAGCCAGAAGAAAACGGGTTTATTGCTCTCATTAAGAGATATAAAAAAAAAATAATAATAATAATAATAAGTCTTGCAGGTCTGAAACCTTTTAATGGCTAACAAAAATAGAAGCAGTGATGTTACATAGCGAGCTTTCAAGACAACTTTGGTCTCCTCCTCAGGCTTAAAGGGGTGGTCCACTTTTTTATATTGATGACCTATCTTCAGGACACGTCATCAATATCAGATCAGCAGGGGTCCGACTCCCAGCACCCCTGCCGATCAGCTATCTGAAGAAAATGCAGCGCTTGTACGAGCCCTTGCTCACGGTTGACATTGCAGCAGTGAGCAGGTGTAATTTCAACTCCGCCGCCCCCCAATGGGACGGCTCTCTTCTATTCACCTTAACAGGAAGGAGCCGCCCCATTGAAGTAAAAGGGACAGCAGAGTTGTAATTACACCTGCTCACTGCTGTGATTTCGAGCAGGCAAACAGAGAGGGGAACACAGCACTCGTACAAGCGCTGCATTCTCTTCAGACAGCTGGTGGACGGGGGTGCTGGGAGTCAGACCCCTGCCGATCTGATATTGATAACCTATCCTCAAGATAGGCTATCACACAAAAAAATAAGAAAAAAAAAGCGGACAATTCCTTTAAAGGGATTTTGTCAGCTGGATTTTAGTAATAGAGCTTTTGACATCACCACATCAGTCTCCTCGATTTGTTTTAGAATATACCAGTATTACTGCCATCTGTCTTCTCATTTTGTTTAAAAAATAAATAAAAATAATATCGCTTTTATTAAAGGGATTCTGTCATGAGATTTTACCCCTATAACCTAAACATATGCCCATGTCCGTACTAATAACCTGAATCCTAAGCTGGCCTTATTAAACCTGCTTGTGGCTCTATTAGCTCAACGAAGCCGCTGCCAGGAGTCCACACGGGCGCATCAGGCTGAGCCTAGTGCGCACGAGCGGGATCTGGCAGAGGGACGGGAGGATTGCGGCACTGTAGACAGGGAGGGCGGCGATTAAGACAGGGAAGGCGGCGCTGGGCACCAGGCGTAGATAGGTACGGCCGGGCACCCTGTATTAACGGATGTCCCCTTGGGCACCTTAGGTAGGTGATTGACAGGTTACAAAAACCAGTTTTTTGGGCTAATAGAGCCACAAGCAGGTTTATTAAGGCCAGCTTAGGATTTAGGTTATTAGAACGGACATGGGCATATGTTTAGGTTATAGGGGTGAAATCCTTTTAATATGCTAATTACCTCAGTAACCTCACCGATGGTGCGCCGTAATCTGGCGCATGCGCCCTGGATCCACTGGTCAGCGCTGATCAGTGGGTCCAGGGCGCATGCGTCAGATTACGGCTCACTATCGGCGATGAGAGGAGTGAATAATTAACAGTCGGGCGGTGGCTGGGCTCCTAGAGAATGGGCACGGCTGGGCACCAACCGCCAGAGGGACAGCATTACTGAGGTAATTAGCATATTAATAAAAGCGTTTTTTTTTTTTTACAAAATGAGAAGACAGGTGGCAGTAATACTGGTATATTTTAAAACAACTCGAGGGGACTGATGTGTTGATGTCAAAGACTCTGTTACTAAAATCCAGCTGACAGAATCCCTTTAAAGCTCGAAAGCTTGCCATGTAACATCATTGCTTCTATTTTTGCCATCATTAAAGGAACCGTGCTTACAAGACTCTTATTTGGTTTATCTTAATGAAAGCAACAATCCAATTTATTCTAATGATCAAACTTTTTCAGTCAAGAATATGAAGGTTGTCCCTGCACCTAACAAGAGCAGAGCTACGTCAGATGAGATCTCAGAAGCATGCTTTTTGTCGTTATTTCAGCTTTACATAGTTTTAAGAATTTACCTGTCAAATGGATCTAGGTCATGTGCACTGCCAAACACAGAGAGGGTGGCAGCACCAATGTCATGTCTCATGGAGCCTAATGTTTGTTCTTGTGCCCTCTGCATGCGAGGTAATGCAGATCCCCGCTGCGGACTGCACATACCCAAAGACCTTGCAATGCGCCTGTGGGAAGTTGGAACTTTGCGACTCTGGAAAAGGGAACATATTAAAATGCACAGGTTCAATTTAATGTTTATTGGCACTGTATACCTTTATTTATAATATTCCATAGCAAAATGATAAAATGTTTTCATTTAGGGGCCTTTTACACAAAGCAAAACCGCCTGAACAATCGTTTGCACGTGACTGTTCATTGTAAAAATGCCCTGCGATCAAAGGACAAATGAATATTCGCTTGCAATCATTTATGCATCCTTCAAGATGACACTCGTCATAGTCATGGAAACTGTCTGGTGTGGGTATGTTTTGTAAATGAGCACATAAAAAAAAAAAAAAACAATAATTGAAACATATAAATGCAATTAAAGGGGTTCTTAAAGACTTTTATTCTGATGACCTATTAGTGGCGGTCTGACACCCAGGACCCCCAGCGATCAGCTGTTGGAGCGGCCTTCTCTCAGATTTTCCTAGGCCCTGTGACAACACGTTCATCGGTCAAGTGGCCTAGGTGCAGCTCAGTCCTACTGAAGTGAATAGGGCTGAGCACGATACAAAGCACAGCCGCTATACAAAGTACCGAGCTGTGCTTGGTGAACTGAGAGAAGGCCATGGCGCTATGACCAGCACTGGTGCTTTCTCAACAGCTGATCAGAGGGGGTCTGGGATGTTGGACCCCCACCGATCAGATACTGGTGACCTATACAGAGGATAGGTCATCAGCATAAAAGTCTCAGAAAGCCCTTCAGTCAGTGCTTATTACAATGTATCTTAAGACTCACAAAAGTTGATTATAAATATATGTCTAACAACTTTATCAGAACAGGAGAACGCCAATAAAAAGCATGTCTGACGCATACATTATGCATTTTAAGGTATTTGAAGAATCTGCTCCGAAAGTAACAGTACCAAAGCCTCCATGTCTACAATTTTCAGGTACAAATATCACCATTACTCACCATCGGCTTTCGTCCTTTTCGCCTTTTAAACCGTCGTTTCCGCCTTTTTCGTACCCCATGGCTTCCTTTGGACGCCTTTGACTCGCCTGTTTTTTTTCCTTTGAAATATTAAGAGGGAATTTACTTAAAGGAGTTTTCCAGAATTTTTATATCGACGACCTATCCTTGGGACAGGCAATCAATATCAGATCGGTGAGGGGTCAAACATCCGGCACCCCTGCTGATCAGCTGGTTGAAAAGAAGGCTGCGCTCCATGCGGGTGCTACCTTCATTGTTTACCTGCTCGCCGTCGACATCGCAAGCTGTCCCATTCATTGTTATGGGATGGTTGAATACTACAGAGCCGTTCCACAAAAGTGAATAGGACGGCTTGGATGTCACCAGCACATTTAGCGTTTTAGATGTATCATGAGAAACTAAAGGGTTTGTGCAGGCGTACTTTCCCACACAACTTGAGAACGGGAAGGAAGGACGCAATTGCACGCTGCATGTGGCACCCACCACGTTTTGTTTAATAAAAACACAATGCGTGCAAGATACTTGCTGCTCAACAACCAGACCTCCCAGTCTGCAGCTTCTTTTCTCTGCATCCGATCTCAGAAGCGGTGGGGACGGGATGTACGCTACATAACATCTTCGAAATAATTTAACTATCTACTCACAGTCTGATCAAGATACTCACCAGTTCTTCTTTTCCGTCTTGTGGTGGTGGTACGGGGAGTCAGATTTCGTTGGTAGACAGCAGTATTGAGTCCGGCTACAACTGCCTCAATGGTTTCATCAAGAAGAGAGGACAATAAATACCTTGGAACATTCTGTGAAGAAAAACAACAGGATATTCAATTACTGGAAAGAACTGAACATAATATTTTCATTCTAATTACGCACTATAGTCATTAAAGCAAGAACCCCCTTGTCACCTGCCGGACTCCCAATGTGTATATATTCTTGTATTGTAAAGCGTAGTTGACTGGCCAACTCAAACCAGCCAGGAGGCCACAGGTTCCAGCCATCATAGGCTCTAGATATGTTCAGCATATAGAACGGGAGCATTTTCCAGCGCGTGGGCCAAACTAAGTAACTGAATGAGGAGTTAATAGAACGGACACATAATTTACGCATCTAAGCACTACTCAATCTTTGTAGTGAGCAAGATAAATGGCCTCTTTTACTCTGGAAGTTCACCTCTACCAAAATACATTCAAGCTCCATGCGATTGTCCTTAAACATCTAAGGGGACATTTGTTATCCTTTGTACTCCAGAAAACCGGAGACAAAAAGTTCTAACGTTTTTTCCAAAAAGTTGGTGGTGGAGGGTTGGCAAATTTGTTATAATCTACGCCAGGAAACTGGCATAAATTATAGCAATAATCGACACCAGCTCCTCTTTTGGCGCATGGACCTGCACTGATGCGTCACAGTTATTGTCATTACTACACATGACATTCATATCTTTATTCCTTTAACATGTAATGCAAAACAAGTTGGGCTGAGTTCACACTTCAGTTATTTGGTCAGTTATTTCCATCAGTGATTGCGAGCCAAAACCAGGAGTGAAGGCTACTCTGAGATAAAGTGTAATGGAAAGATCTGCACCTGTCGTGTTTTGCTCACAATAACTGATCGAAATAACGGACCAAACAACTAAAGTGTGAACTTGGCCTTTCAAAAACAAAAACCCACTAATTGTATTTGAAAATAGAAACCACCTCTAATTTGCATTCATACCTGGCTATGACGTGCTGTGGTACGGATCCTGTTGACACTGGCTCTCACCCTCTCGCTTTGCCTGGTGCGGGCAATGGCACGAGTCCTCACCGCATTGGTCCTCAGACGGCTTGTGGTGGGAACTACATCTGCCAGCAGGCTTGAGACTTCTTCCTCACTAACTGCGTCTGTGGTAACAAGAAAAGGTGGATTATTACATATATTCTGAATGAAACATTTCAAGTAATAACCAATAAAGATATCAAATCAAAGTAAATTAGTTGAATATGGCACATGTGGAGTCTGCTCCAATGTCAGGAAGCTCTGTCACATTAACTTTAAAGGGGTTCTGCAGTTTTTTTAAACTGATGATCTATCCTCTAGATAGATTATCAGCATCTGATCGGTAGGGGTTCGACACCCAGGACCCCCGCTGATCAGCTGTTTAAGAAGGCAGCGGCGCTGGCAGTAGTGCCATGGCCTTCTCGCTGTTTACCGCAGGCCCAGTGACGTCACGACTAGTATCAATGGCCTGGGCGGGGCTTAGCGCCATTCAAGTGAACAGAGCTTAGCCCGCCCAGGCCATTGATACTAGTCGTGACGTCACTGGGCTTGCGGTAAACAGCGAGAAGGAAGCGGCGCTACTGCCTTCTCAAACAGCTGATCTGCAGGGATCCCGGGTGTGCCCAATCCCCGCCGATCAGATGCTGATGATCTATCCAGAGGATAGATCATCGGTTTAAAAAACTGCAGAACCCCTTTAAGCACCTGGTATAAGAAATACAAGAATTACCTTCATCAGGCTGATTCGTAGCAGCACATTCTGGGCAGAACCATTCATCCACAGGAATGGCGTTGAGGGGAGGCGTCAGACATTCCATGTGGTACCTGCAACAAGCATCACAGAAAGTGTCATCCATCCAGTCTATTAACAGAACAAAATTACCTGGACAGCTGTAATTCTGACTGACATACATGATGTCTAGAGGTTGTACGCACAGGGGCTTCATTATTGGAGAGCTCACAATCTGGTTGCAGACGCTGAGCTGTCCATAGATGTAGGCTATGGCCAAACAGATACATTCAACATATATTTAGAAATGGATGTGTGTAAAGAAACTTAATTGCTGATCTCCCTGTATACACGCACGATTTCCTGCCAGATGATCGGATTTGTACGAACACTTGTTAGCCCTCATCTTGCAGTGTAATACTGCCGCTGATTGCCCGATGAACGAGCCAACGCAATCCAGATCTTTCAGCATGCTGAAAGATTAGGATATGCTGGCAGCAGACTGTGCTGTCTAATTACAATCTGCCACCAGCAAACTGCACGTGCAATGGCATGGCGATCACTTCTCCCCAAGCTGCGAAGGAGATCGCTGGAGATAGCAGAAGTCTCCTCCGCTAGCAAGCAGACGATTGCTGGGAAGGAACGCTTCCCTCCCGACAATCATCTGCCTGATCGGAGTGTCTAATACAGCCTTTAGTCTGACCATGCATGAGTTCTCAATGGGGAAAGGCAAGTAAGCCGCTGACAGGCACGTCTGGGGGCAGCTTATCTCCTAACACAACAAAGGATCAGGCATGTTAAAGTTCAACATGCCTGGTCCTTCCTCTGAGATCATCTGTCAAGGCAGAGTCAGCACTACCCAATACACAAAAGACAGTCCATGGGTTCTGCTGACTTTACTGTTATGTGTATTGAAATGTTTAGACCTTGATAAAGGCAATGTCACTTCTTTTTAAAGTGGTTTCCGGGAAGCGTTTGTGCAATGCTATGACCGTACTAGCAGGGCAGGGTAATTACATTCATGTGAACAGGAGAAGAAGCTATAATTACACTGCACCGCTGCTATGTTCTAGATCAGGCATCCTGAAACTGCGGCCCTCCAGCTGTTGTAAAACTACAACTCCCACAATGCCCTGCTGTAGGCCGATACCTGTAGGCTGTTCGGGCATGCTGGGAGTTGTAGTTTTGCAACAGCTGGAGGGCCGCCGTTTGAGGATGCCTGATCTAGATGATGTGTAGTAAACATTGAAGAGGAAGCAGAGCTCACACGAGTGCCATAGCCTCTCCAAACAGCTGATTGGCAGGGGGGGTGCCGGGTGCTGGACCCCACTGATCTAATATCGATTACTTTTTAATGAACAATCATCTCGTTTTGCTTAGCTCTCATCCACATGGCTGGAACTATTACCCAAAGCAAATCCAATGCACTGCTGTGCTTTCACTTATAGTCACAAGAGTGCTTGCAGGTCCACGGAGGGACAACTTACACTGCTTTTGAAATATCGTTCCTTTATTATTCCTGCTAGAAGTTTACAAATGTATTTCCAGAAGTCTGCAGTAAAGGGCCAGATGGGTGTGCGTCTCTGCACAGTCTGACACTGGCAGCACTGACTGAATATTCTCAGACTGTGCCAGGGCACACCTCCAACTGCTAACAGCCATCTGTATCCTTACTGCAGACTGCTGGAAATTCATGTACTGTATAATCCTCTAGTAGAAATAGTAAAGGAACGGCACAACAGAGAGAGAATTGCTACTACACGGGCAATGCAAATAGTTACTAAAACCGACAAGTCGGGAGAGGTGACCGCTCCTCTTTAAGCCTATGACTTACTTTGCAGAATTAACATATCTGGAAAGAAGAATCGGAAACACACATACCCGGCATCACAGCCATCACACAGCAGCAGCCGATCCTCTCGGTCACTGCGCCCACAAACTTCACAATTTGTAGGGTCCTCTTCTTCCAACAAATTCTCATCTGCTTTACTTAGTATTGGGACCTATATCAAAAACAGGAAGCGAGGAACTGTTATTTCGGTGCCTACGCAGCACACACCCTCTTTAAATGCCTTTGTCCATCTCAAGGCTGTGCATCAGCTTGGCAAACATAAACCCCGTTCTTTCAACAACATGACTGCAAATTCACCTTTTTAAGGATCTCGCCTCCATAATGGGCCCTGATATGAATGCATGAAAAGGTAATTCTGTCCACAGGGCACGAGTTGGCATTCTGTGAGGAGAAAAAAATAAAAACCAAGGTTACCAGCGCTACTCTACTACAACTCATTACTGAATGTCGCCATGATAACATGAATGATAGTGACAGAGGCGCAAGATCATTTTTATTAAGATTGAACTGACAGGAAACGCCAAAATATACATAGCTTCGTCAAATACATTATATATATTTTACAAATATGTACATAGACAAGCTTTAACGGTATGTCCAAGACACAAAAACTCTCGGAAATATCTGACCTGGATTTGTCACTGATTTCACCCTCTACATTCAAAAGCGCAAAATCCGTGTCAGAAATCTGCAGCATAAATTCACATTCTGTGCATTTTAAATCTGCAAAGTGGGTCTCTTAGTTAACACTGTAAAAACCCAACAGAATTGTCGCAGGCAAATCCAGCGCTTCCATCCTATGCAGATGAGCCACAAGAGTTTTATCAAAATACAAGAACAAGTACGCGGGTTCTTTATTTTGTGGGGCAAAAGTAGTGTTGATGAGTAGTAGAGATATATAGCAATGACACACACAGGATCTTAAAGGGGTTCTGCACTTTGTTTAAACTGATGATCTATCCTCTGGATAGATCATCAGCATCTGATCGGCGGGGGTCAGACACCTGGGACCCCCGCCGATCAGCTGTTTGAGAAGGCAGCGGCGTTCCAGAAGCACGGCGGCCTTCTCACTGTTTACCGCTGGCAGAGTGACGTCACGACAGGCCAGTGATACTAGTCGTGACGTCACTGGGCCAGCGGTAAACAGTGAGAAGGCCGTGGCGCTGCTGGAGTGCGATCGAGGATCCCAGGTGTTGGACCCCCGCCGATCAGATGCTGATGATCTATCCAGAGGATCCCAGGTGTCGGACCCCCACCGATGAGATGCTGATGATCTATCCAGAGGATAGATCATCAGTTTAAAAAAAAGTGCAGAACCCCTTTAAAGATCTCACTCAGCTACTTCCACAGCTCCAATAAATCTGCATGACGCAGCAGCCTGGATATTAGGCCACCCCTTCATTAAACTTGGTCGCTGTGGATGTGGCAGTGAGGGTTGTGTTGCGACGCTTTGAGATAACTTGACTAACCTTTGACCACTCGACAATGCATTCCAGACAGAAATAATGGTTGCAGTTTTCCGGCGTCCCCACAACCTGGTCTCTAAAGCCATTCAGACATATGGGACAGTTCTCTCTTTCCTCATCAGAGCTCATAGCTTCATTTAAATCTGCAGCAGAGAGAGTGGGGTCTGAGCTTCCAACTGGAAGGTCCTCTTCATCTTCATCTTCATCGTCTTCTTCTGAATCTAAACACAATTCAAAGACAAACTGGTCACTAAAGGCAATTAAACACTCTGGGGGAGATTTATCAAACTGCTGTAAAGTAGAACTGGTCTAGTTGCCCCATAGCAACCAATCAGATTCCACCTTTCATTTTCCAAATGAGCCGTGAAAAATAAAATGTGCCCCTCTGTTTTTGTAGAAATCTAGACCTGTGTGTCCGGGAGGCTGATGTCTTCACTAGCTCTCATGTATTGCAAAGCTTCATTTTGTACCGATTTCCCCAACTACAGCCCATGAAGTATCACTGGCAGACACGGATGCAGAGTCTTCTGTGGGTGACTGTTCTGCTATGCACCATGTTACACAGCTCTTGTAAACCCCCATCACCTAGACTGCTTTGTGAGGGCTTTCCTTTTATAGTCTGATACAGTACGGCCTGTGTAATCTATATTCCATGAAGACTGAGATGCTTTCCTCCCTCTCCAATCTCTAAAACCCACGGAGACGAGACAGAAAGGAGAGATTAAAGAGTCGACCCAGGGGCAGTATGCTTTTGAATCCATGTCAGAAGCAGCATGACAGACATATGTTAGAGTACTTCCACACTAGCGTTGTTCGGATCTGGCAGGCAGATCCGGCAAACCGTATGCAAATGAGGGCCCTATGAGGGCGAATCTGGCAATTTTATGGGTTTTTACAGTGTTCTCTATGCAGTAAAACTGATCTGTTCCCTTCATTCTGCGGGTCAGTATGATATTTTTATAGGTTTTCCTTTGCACCACCTCTGACCCCTCCATAACTTTTTTATATTTCTATCTACAGAGCTGTAAGGTGATCTTTAGTTTTAAATGATGCAATTTTGGGATGTGTATGACTTTTTGATCACTGTCTATTAAACTTTTGGGGTGAGGTGAAGGGACCAAAAAAAAAAAAAAAACTGCAAATGAACAATTCAAATTTTTTCCGTTACACCACTTAACACTTTTATATTTTAACAGCACAGTCATTTTGGGAAGCGGAGATATTAATACTGGGGGTGGATTGGAATTTTTATGTCTTTTTATATTTAGAAAAACTTTTTTCACTATTTTTACACTTTGTAACCCGTAGGATACCAGTGCCGTACATGTATGGGAACTAGGTCTGAAAACCCAGCGCCGTACTGCTACAGTGCGCTGATCGGCAGGCGCAGCTGCAGGGTCCGGCAGTCATTGGTAGTCGGACCCCTGCTGTACGCGCCGGCATTAGTGAAAACACTGATGCCAGCGCATAAACCCTCACATTGCCGCGGTCCCGGGTGTCCATCGGGTCACCACGCTGCTGTGACGGGGACCCAATGGCTTGGACAGCAGCCCGATGCATTTCTTAGGCATAGTGGCTGCCATCCCTGTGAGATCCAGCTCCCTGGATCACACAGGCAGGAAGGCTGTAAGTGTATTACATTCAGTAATACACTTACAGCCAATGTATTACAATACAAATGTATTGTAATGCATCATACAGGGGATCAGAGTCCCAGTGTGGGACAAAAAAGAAAGTAAAAAAAAAAAGTTTTCAAAAAATAAAGTTTTACAAAATAAAAAGAAATAAACGTTTCAAAATAAAAGTTAAAAACAAATTGTAAACGATAGATAAAAAGAGAAAAGTAGACATATTGGTTATCGCCACGTCCGTATCGACCGGCTCTATAAAAATATCACATGATCCACCCATCAGGTAAACACCATAAAGAAAAAACAATAATAAAAAAACAGTGCCAAATCAGCCATTTTCTGGTCACCTTACCTCACAAAAAGTGTAATACCAAGCGATCAAAAAGGCTTATTTATCCCAAAATGGTACCATCAAACCGTTCTCATCCCGCAAAAAATGAGACCCTACCTAAGACAATCGTCCCCCAAAAAACAAAAAAATACATCTCCAAGAAAATGGCAACACAAAAACAAGATTTCTCGCTTGTATCATTGAGGGACACAGGACCGTGGGTATAGCTGCTTCTGCCACTAGGAGGCAACACAGGCTGAGAAGTGTTATGCTCTCTCCTGGCTGGAGGGGGTATAGCCAGCAGAGGAGAAGCTATCAGTTTTTAGCTTAGTGTTGTAGGAGGCAGACCTCCCTGCTTGCAGGGCGGCTTCCTTTTGTTATTTTTTCTTTTTTGTTTTGTCTTTTCCCTTTTTAGGTAGGGGAAACAGTCGCCTAGCCTCTCTGTCTACCCCGGGAGCAAGGCCGGTGTCTGGTTCCCTCACCGCTCGACCTCCCCTAAGAAGCAAAGGTGGACCAGGGCAGCCTAGCTCACCTGCTTCCCGCCAGCCAAAGGGTGACCTGGATCAGCAAGATCCACCGCCATTCCAGACTCCTGCCACTTCGGGTGCCAGCTGCTGAAGAGGTGACACTGCTGGTCCTCTGAGGGGGGGTGAAGAGAAGAGGATGAAGATGGGGTGAGTAATAGGAATCGGGTGAGTATTCTCCTGCACAAGCAATGAGGGGGCGGAGCCAGGCTTCCCGCCGCGGCTCAAAGGTCTCAGCAGGACTGCAGCTACCCGCGTGGACTCAGCTTCACCCTGCAGCACAATTCTTCAGGGACCACAGGGCCTGGGATCCCCTGCATGCTGGCAGGACAGTTACCTTCCCTCTCCAGCCTTGAGACCATTAGTGGGCAGCCATGTCCGAACCCACAAGTGACCCCCGCATGCCAACATCTGCCACTTATTATTCATGTGTTAAATGCAAAATTAAATTCCCTCACGGCCAGCTGGACTCTATGCTCCGCATGCTGTGTGCCCACACAGGTTCTGCCCCCTTCCTCTCCCCAGCCTACGCAGCCACATGACCGCCCTGACCGTGTGGGAATGGACTCGGGCCGTGCCTCACCTCGGGCAGTGGAGGACTGCTCTAAAATATCCCAATCCACCCTCTCTCTCATGGGTCGTTTGGTTGATAAATCTCCACCTGCGCAGTCCGCGCCCTCCTCAGGAGAGCGCCTTAGGGGCAGACCTTCGCACAAACGGCCCAGAGCAGGACGTCATTCCTCCTCTGACGTCTCAGCATCCTTTTCTCCGTTCCAGGCAAACTCCTAAAGCCTTCCCCTTGCATGACGACTTTTTGGTTGTCATTGCCAAGGCATTGGACCATCCAGATCGTCGCTTTGCCACGTCCAAGCGGCTTGATCTGCTTTATTCCTTTCCGGCGGATTGGGTGGCTAAATGGTCCTCCCAAAGAGGACCCTCCAGTAGCGCGCCTCGCCAAACAAACCACCATTCCAGTGGCCGACGGCTCAGCCCTTCAGGATCCTGTAGATTGCCGTATAGAGTCTTGGGCGAAGTCGATTTTCGCGGCAAGTGGCTCAGCGCTTCGGCCCATTTTAGTCTATGCCTGGGTGGCTAAGGCAGTCTCGGAGTGGGCACTCTGGTTAAACCAAGACTTGGCGGCGGACCTCGCGCTAACCGAGTTCCAGTCCTTGGCTCTACAGATCTCACAGGCGGGGAAGTACCTCTGTGAGGCTTTCTTGGACACGGAAGCTCATCGGCTCTCGCGGTAACCTTGAGGCGCGAACTTTGGCTTAAGGTTTGGGCAGCAGACTCTTCGTCAAAGGGTTCCCTTACCAGCCTTCCTTTTGTCGGCTCGCGGTTATTCGAGGCCCAGCTAGATGAAATTATCTCTGAGACTACGGGCGGTAAAAGTACCCAACTCCCACAGGGCAAATCCAGGTGCATGTTTCATGCTAAGCAGACAAGTGCCCGGGCCTAGTCCTTTCGCTGCTTCTCTGGCGCACCTCTGGCAGCAGGACCCCCTCCCAGATCCTCCAAGCAGGACCAGTGGAAGAAGCCATTCTTCATGCCTCACCCAGCCTGGCGCCTGCGGGAACAGCCTGCCCGTCCCTCGACCGGCAAGCAGTACTCCTTTTTCAGGAAGTGTGGCGCTCGAAATCGTAACTTTGGGTTACAAGATCGAGTTTGCGTCCCCTCTTCCACAACTTTTCTCTCTCTCCCAACCACCCAGGGAACCAGGTCGGGCTGTCGCCTTTTTCCAGGCAATTCAATCTCTCCTTGTGCGGGGGGTAATCTCCCCAGTTCCTTTGACGGAAAAAAGCACTAGTTTTTATTCAAACCTTTTTGTCGTCCCCAAGAAAGAAGGATCAGTTTGTCCGATGCTGGACCTCAAGTTGCTGAATCGGTTCCTCCGGGTTCAACAGAATGGAATCCCTTCGCTCCGTGATTGCTTCACTGGACCGACGCAAATTACTCTCTTCAATAGACATTTGGGACGCGTACTTACACGTCCCTATTGCCCCGATGCATCAGTGCTTTCTCCGCTTTGCAGTGGGTCCCCATCACTACCAGTTCGTAGCCCTTTCCTTTGGCTTGGCGACGGCACCGCTAGTCTTCATGAAAGTAATCGCTCCTCTCCTGGCACTTCTTCGTACCAGGGGCATCACCCTGATTCCCTATCTAGACGACATCCTGGTCAAAGCAGAGACCTTCGATCAGAACGAGGACAGTCTGCGTATCACTCTGGATACCCTGGTACAGTTCGGCTGGCTGGTGAACTTCCAGAAGTCTTCCCTACGCCCCACCAGACGGATCACTTTTCTAGGCATGATTCTCGACACGGCTGTGGCGTTGGTGCGCCTCCCTCTGGACAAGCGGCTAGCCCTTCGTCGGTCAGTCCGCCTTCTCCACCGGCGCAGGTACCCTTCAAGTCGATTTTGCATGAAGGTCTTGGGTGCAATGGTCGCTTCGTTCGAGGGTGTTCCGTTTGCACAATTTCACACTCGTTCACTTCAGCGGACAATTTTGTCGTCGTGGCACAAGTCACCGGATTCCCTGGACAGTCACATCGTCCTGCCCCCAGGGGTGTGTTCGGCACTCAGGTGGTGGCTTTCGACCCCAACCTTGGGGTCGGGGAAATCCTTTCTCCCGGTCTCATGGACGGTCATCACCACCAATGCCAGTCTTCAGAGTTGGGGCAGAGTCTTTCCGTCCCAGACAGTACAAGGCGTATGGTCTCAGTCGGAGTCCAAACTGCCCATCAACATTCTCGAACTCCGGGCCATTCATCAGTCCCTCTCCTGAAGGGCCGGCCAATCCGGCTACAGTCAGACAATGGCACGGTAGTGGCTTATAAAAAAATAACCAATGAGGAATTCGCAGTCAAGCGGTGATGGCAGAGTCGGCCAAAATCCGGCGGTGGGCAGAGACCCATGTTCCAGCTTTTGGCGGTCTACATTCCGGGAGTGGAGAATTGGACGGCAGATTTCCTCAGTCCGACGATGGTGGACCCAGGGGAGTGGTCTCTGCACACGGCGGTTCCATGCAATCTGTCTCCGGTGAGGTCAACCGGAGGTGGGACTGATGGCGTCTCGGTTCAACCACAAACTCCCCGCCTCCTTCTCTCGAACAAGAGATCCCAGGGCATGATGGCACCATGGGACAGGTTCTCCCTGGTGTATGTGTTCCCGCCTCTTCCTCTCCTACCTCGAGTCTTGCACAGAATCAGGATGGAGGGATCCAGACAATCCTCATTGCCCCGGATTGGCCCAGTCGCCCGTGGTACACAGACATCGTCCGTCTTCTAGGAGACGCGCCGTGGCCCCCTTTCCGCTCAGACCTGATCTTCTCTCTCAGGGTCCTGTATTCCACCAGCGTTTAGAGTCGCTACGTTTGATGGCGTAGCTGTTGAAACCGCCATTCTGAAGCAGCGAGGTTTTCCGGAGAGGGTCATCCACACCATAATTAAAGCCAGGAAACTAGCGTCGTCCAGGATTTATTACAGAACATGGAGGTCTTTTTTTTGCGTTTCTGTGCGGAACGTAACAGCACACTCGACCAGGGCGGTAGGCGCGTCTTAGGCTCGCATCCACCAGGCTTCAGCTTCACAGCTGTGCAAGGCAGCGACTTGGTCGTCCTTGCACACGTTCACCAAGTTTTACCAGGTGCATACTTTTGCATCAGCAGACGCTGCGCTGGGCAGCAAGGTCTTGCAGGCAGCAGTGTCTTGAGCTTACGTGAGGCAGTTCTCCATGGGGGGGGGGGGGGGTTCTTCCCACCCCGTGGAATGCTTTGGAACGTCCCACGGTCCTGTGCCCCCCAATGATACGAGCGAGAATACTAGGGTTTTGTAGACTCACCTGTAAAAAAGTCTTTCACTGTGTAAAACGTAACAAAAATAAAAATAACAGGGTATCGCAGTGTCCGTAACAACCTGCTCTATAAAAATATCACATTATATGCCCCCTCAGGTAAATGCTGTAAAAAAAAAAAAAAAATTCACCTTGCATCACAAAAAGTATATTACCAAGTAGGGCTGAAACGATTACTCGATTGAAATCGAGCAAGTCGACAAAAAAATACTTGATGCAAATTTTTTGCATCGATGATTCGTTTGTGTCAGGTGACCGCGAAGCGGGAGTGAAGCGCTTGCTATTACTGACTGTTCCGTGGTCACCCACCGGCCCGTACCTTGCTGCATTGTATCCTGACACAGCGACAGGTCATAGTGCACGTAAACGCGCACTATGACCCGAAGCTGTGTGACGTCAGGACGATAGTGCAGCTCGCAGAGAAGAAGATGGAGGAGCTGTGGAGCGATGACCCTACAGGAGAGGTAAGTACTGGCGCTGGGGACATGGCTAGAGGGGGGAGAGATGGTGGCACTGAGAGGGCTGATCAGCTTTTATAAAGAAAAACAATTTTAAATTATTTTCTTGTTTTTAGAGTACTCAATCAATCGTTGGATTAATTGATAGAATACTCTATTACAAAAAGTCAATAGCTGCAGCCCTAATAAGAAGCAATCAAAAAGTCTTATGTACCCCAAAATGGTACCAATGAAAAGGTCACCTCATCCCGCAAAATATGAGCCCTCACATAAGACAATCACTTAAAAAATAAAAACCAATGGCACCCGTAAACCAATCCATCAAAATCTGCTCTGCAAAAGTCATATGGCGCTCTTCCGTTCTGAATCGTGCGTATTTTCAAATTCCGTAAACGTTTAGGGGATCAAAGTGCTCAGTACAGCCTTAATATATTCTTTAAGGGGTGTAGTTTCCAAAATGGGGTCACTTTTTGAGGGTTTCCACTGTAGGGGTATGTCAGGGTCTCTTCAAATACAAAATGGTGCCTAAAAACCATTCTAGCAAAATCTGCCTCCAAAATCCATATAGCGCTCCTTTCCTTATGACCACTGCCACGTGCCCATAGAGCAGTTTACCACCATATATGGGGTATTTCTGTAAGCTGCTGTTAACCCTTGCTGTGTTGCAAGAAAAAAAATTGACATTAAAAAATCTACCAAAAAAGTGAAATTTTGTAATTTCACCTCCATTTTCCTTTAATTCTTGTGGAACACCTCAAGGGTTAAAGTTTGTAACATCAGTTTTGAATAATTTAAGGGGTGTAGTTTCTAAAATGGGGTCATTTATGGGTAGTTTTCGTTATGTAAGCCCCTCAAAATCACTTTATAACTAAATCGGTGCTTAAAAAAATGGTTTTGGAAATTTTGTTGAAACTTTGAAAAATAGCTTCTAAAATTCTAAGCCTTCTAACGTCTTAAAAAAATTAAATTACATTTGCAAAATAATGCCAACAAAGTAGACAGATGGGGAATGTTAAGTAATACAAATTTATGGAGGTATCACTTTCCGTTTTAAAAGCAGAGAAATTGAAATTTTGAAAATTGCAAAGTTTAAAAAAAAAAATAGTAAATTTGTTTTTTTCTTTATAAAAGGTGAAATATATATATATATATATATATATATATATATATATATGACTGTCATGAAGTACAATGTGTCACGAGAAAGCAATCTTAGAATGGAGTGGATAAGTAAAAGCTTTCCAAAGTTATTACCACATAAGGTGACTAGGGCTGCAGCTAACGATTATTTGAATAATCGATTAGTTGCCGATTATTTTCTACGATTAATCGGGGAAAACGACAAAATTACAAAACAAAGAGGTTTATATGATTTTTCTTGAAAAATGATGTTCAAAGGCCATATTAAAACAAATTGTGGACGACACTATTATGGGGGGGATCTGTGGACGACACTTATGGGGGGATCTGTGGACGACACTATTATGGGGGGGGATCTGTGGACGACACTATTATGGGGGGGGATCTGTGGACGACACTATTATGGGGGGATCTGTGGACGACACTATTATGGGGGGGATCTGTGGACGACACTATTATGGGGGGGATCTGTGGACGACACTATTATGGGGGGGATCTGTGGACGACACTATTATGGGGGGGGATCTGTGGACGACACTATTATGGGGGGGGGGGGATCTGTGGACGACACTATTATGGGGGGGATCTGTGGACGACACTATTATGGGGGGGATCTGTGGACGACACTATTATGGGGGGGATCTGTGGACGACACTATTATGGGGGGGATCTGTGGACGACACTATTATGGGGGGGATCTGTGGACGACACTATTATGGGGGGGGATCTGTGGACGACACTATTATGGGGGGGATCTGTGGACGACACTATTATGGGGGGGACCTGTGGACGACACTATTATGGGGGGGACCTGTGGACGACACTATTATGGAGGGGGGGATCTGTGGACGACACTATTATGGGGGGGATCTGTGGACGACACTATTATGGGGGGGGGGGGATCTGTGGACGACACTATTATGGGGGGGGATCTGTGGACGACACTATTATGGGGGGGGGATCTGTGGACGACACTATTATGGGGGGGGATCTGTGGACGACACTATTATGGGGGGGGATCTGTGGACGACACTATTATGGGGGGGGATCTGTGGACGACACTATCATGGGGGGGGATCTGTGGACGACACTATCATGGGGGGGATCTGTGGACGACACTATTATGGGGGGGATCTGTGGACGACACTATTATGGGGGGGATCTGTGGACGACACTATTATGGGGGGGGGGGGAAATCTGTGGACGACACTTATGGGGGGGGGGGGAAATCTGTGGACGACACTATTATGGGGAGGATCTGTGGACGGCGCTGTTATGGGGGGGGGGATCTGTGGATGGCGCTGTTATGGAGAGGGGGATCTGTGGATGGCGCTGTTATGGAGAGGGGGATCTGTGCACTGTTATGGGCATAACAGTGCACAGATCCCCCTCCCCATGATAGCAGTGCCATACACAGACCCCCCCCCCCCCCCTCCCCATAGCAGTGCCATACACAGACCCCCCTCCCCATAGCAGTGCCATAGACAGATCCCCCCTCCCCATAACAGCCCCGGCCCTGCTGCTTAGTCGGACTAATCACTGCCTCTTTATTTTACCTTTTACAATGACGCTCCAGTAACAGGCAGAGCGGACGGCGGCGTAACGTCACTTACACACGTGACGCACCTGCTCCGCCCACTTTATGACTGAAGGAGGCGGAGCAGGTGCGTCACGTGAGTAAGTGACGTTACGCCGCTGTCCGCTCTGCCTGTTACTAGAGCGTCATTGTAAAAGGTAAAATAAAGATGCAGTGACCGCCCGCCCGCATAGCAACGAATCGGCGATTATTCGATAACTGGATTCGTCGACAACGAATCCAGTTATCGATTATAATCGATTACATTGATTAATCGTTGCAGCCCTAAAGGTGACGCATGTCAGATTTGCAAAAATCGGCCTGGAATTTAAAGGGGTTGTCCGGGTTCAGAGCTGAACCCGGACATACCCTTATTTTCACCCCGGCAGCCCCCCTGAGCATCTGATGCTCCGATGCGCTCCCGTGCCCTGCGCTAAACCGCGCAGGGCACGGGCTCTTTTGTTTTCAATAACACACTGCCGGGTGGTAACTTCCGCCCGGCAGTGTGTTCGGTGACGTCACCGGCTCTGAGGGGCGGGCTTTAGCTCTGCCCTAGCCGTTTTACTGGCTAAGGCAGAGCTAAATCCCGCAGTGCCGGTGACGTCACCGGGGTTCCTGTCAGCCCCAACGAGAGCCCCGGTACGTCACCGGAACTCCTAAAAATGCCTTTGCCCTGTGCAATTTAGCGCAGGGCAAAGGAGAGCATCGGAACATGAACTGCTCCGATGCTCCTGTCAGGGGGGCTGCCGGGGTGAAAATGGAGGGATGTCCGGGTTCAGCTCTGTACCCGGACAACCCCTTTAAGGTGAAAAGTGGCTCGGTGCTGAAGGGGTTAATGGGGTCATCCAGCCGTTTATATTGATGACCCCCACTAATCAGCTGCTTGAGGAGGAGGCGGTGATCAGATATTGATGACCTATTCTGACGAAAGGCCATCAACATTGGACAACCCCTTTAAGTGATTGTCTGATCTCTTTTTAATTTGCAGCTTCCAAAATGGGCACAGAAATGTACAGCCTCTTCAAACAGCTGATCTGCAGGGTGCCAGGAGTTGGACCCCCACCAATCCTGAGGATAGGTTATCAATATAAAACACTGAGAAAACTCCTTTAAAGTGTTTTCCCTTCACAAAGTATCGGCATATTGGAGTTGTGACCCCCTGGGACCCTAAGACAATGAAGGGCATAGCGCTGCGCAGCATTCAATGTTTTTTTCTGCAGAGCAGCACCCCTCCACCTGCTGCAGATTAAACTGCAGCACATCAATATTATCTTAAACTATTCTTAATAAAAACTAAGACTTGGGCCTCTTGCACACAGCCGTTGTGGTTCCATTCCGTGCATTGGGGACCGCAAATGGCGGTCCCCAATGCACGGGCAACGTCCGTGCGGCTGCCTGGACGGATCCAGACCCATTTAACTTGAATGGGTCCATGATCTGTCCATTCCGCAAAAAGACCAGTGTATTGCGGAACCGCCATATGTGGCCCGCAATACGGCCATGGGAGCACAATGGCCGTGTGCAAGAGGCCTTAATCATATTGTTTGTACTCACCAGACCCGTCTTCCTCCTCACCATCTTCTTCATCCATATCATCCTCTTCTTCACTCCTTGATCCACCAGATTCCTCCACATTTTCTGTAAGCAAAACAATACTAGTTATAAAAGGCAATTCAAACAGTTAAAGTTAATCAGTATAAGTTATCGCTATCTCACAAGAGATGGGTGACTGGTGTGGTTGGTTGTCAATGTTCCCAAAAAGAAAAGAAACATCTCTTCAGCTAGATTTCCACCACCCCCCTCCCCTCCCCCCAGAAGGTCACTTTAAAAGTTCCCCTTTTTTAATATACCATATTAGGTAATTCTTAGGAATTAGAAGTGGTCCTTTGTTTAGGATCCTATTTCTACAGAGGTTACAAAGAGCGTCTCTTGCTGTTGACTACCTGTCCTGTATTACACATCGATATGAATAGTCATGTTTTCCCTGGAGTTGTGCTGCTGCAAAGAAACTGAACACTTAGGCTGGGTTCACACAGGCATTACGGATTGGGCCCGGATAGGATGCGGGTGCGTGGCGGGGAAATCGTGCGAGTGAGCACACAACTGCAGTCAGTTTTGACTGCAATTGCGTTGCGTGGTTCAGTTTTTTTCGCGCGAGTGCAATGCGTTTTGCACGCGCGTGAGAAAAAACTGAATGTAGTACCCAGACACGAACTTCTTCAATGAAGTTCGGGTTAGTTGTAGTGTAGATTTTATTATTTTCCCTTATAACATGGTTTATTTTACTCGCCTCCTCCATAGCTGCCGGTCTCTGCTCTTTCTTCAGGACCTCTGGTGACGTCATTGAGCTCATCACATGGTCCAATCACATGGTCCATCACCACTGTGATGGACCATGTGATTGGACCATGTGATGTGACGTCACCACAGGTCCTTTAGCCGGCAGATCATGATTCAAGAAGTAAGAAGAGATCGGCAACTACGCGATCAAGAGGAGGAGGTTAGTTAAAAAAAATTAATCCCTCAATACACATTTTACTAAGCATTCTGCATTAACCAGGTTATAATGGAAAATAATAAAGATCAGGTCTCCATCCCGATCGTCTCCTAGCAACCATGCGGGAAAATCGCACTACATCCGCACTTGCTTGCGGATACTTGTGATTTTCACGCAGCCCAATTCACTTCTATGGGGCCTGCGTTGCGTGATAAACACACAAAATAGAGCATGCTGCGATTTTCACGCAACGCATAAGTGATGCGTGAAAATCACCGCTCATGTGCACAGCCCCATAGAAATGAATGGGTCCGGATTCAGTGCGGGAGCAAAGCGTTCACCTCATGCATTGCACCCTCGCGGAAATCTCACCCGTGTGAAAGAGGCCTTAGGCCTCTTTCACATGAGCGTGACGGATTGGCTCCGGATGCGTTCAGTGAAACTCGCACCATTTTGCGAGCAAGTTCAGTCAGTTTTGTCTGCAATTGCGTTCAGTTGTTGAGTTTTTTCCGCGCAAGTGCAATGCGTTTTGATGCGTTTTTCATGCGCGTGATAAAAAACTGAAGGTTTACAAACAACATCTCTTAGCAACCATCAGTGAAAAACACCCGCACTTGCTTGCGGATGCAATGCGTTTTTCACGCAGCCCTATTCACTTCTATTGGGTCAGGTCTGCGTGAAAAGCGCAGAATATAGAACATGCTGCGATTTTCAAGCAATGCAGAAGTGATGCGTGAAAAACAATGCTTATGAACACATAGCACCTGCCCTGAATCCTGACCCATTAATTATTTTTTTCACGCATCAGTTCTGCGTTGCATGAAAAACGCAGCATGTTCTATATTCTGTGTTTTTCACGCAACCCTGACCCCATAGAAGTGAATGGGGGTTCAGTGAAAAAGGCATTGCATCCGCAAACAAATGCGGATGCGATATGTCTTTTACTGATGGTTGCTATGAGATGTTGTTTGTAAACCTTCAGTTTTTTTTATCACGCACGTGAAAAACGCATCAAAACGCATTGCACCCACACAGAAAAAAACTGAACGAAATCGCAGACAAAACTGACTGAACTTGCTTGCAAAATGGTGCGGGTTTCACTGAACGCACCCGGGCCTAATCCGTCACGCTCGTGTGAAAGAGATTTTCCTCACAAATTCAGCTGATGGTTGGAGTTCCGATCAGGGGGACACTTTGTGATCAGTTTTTCTTTCTTTCTTCAAGGAATCTTTCTGACAGGAAGAGATTGTTGAATGGAGAACCCTTTAAAGACAGCTGTGCCATGTAATGGATACAGAATCATTGAAGGGGCTCTGCAGCTTTTTTTTTTACTGATGATCTATTCTTTGGATCATCGGGGGTCCAACACCCAGGACCTCCGCCGAGTAGCCGTTTGAGAAGGCAGCGCCGCTGGTAGTAGCACTGCAGCCTTTTTGCCATTTCCTGCAGGCCCAGTGACATCACGACTAGTATCACTGGCCTGGGTGCGGCCAATTGAAGAGAACCATGAGTAAAATGTGTAACTGTGCATTCTACCTGTTTGTAAGTCTAGTGGTCTAGGAGGCTAGCTCCTCTGGTCAAAAAACATAATTTTGTTGCCCGGAATTAGAAACTCCATGTTTAATTGGGGTTTGAAAAAGTAATAACTGGTGGTTATCAACAGGGATAAACACGAAAAACATGGATACCAGACGTGTGCACGCCGCATCACAGGGCGGATCCACTGACTTCAATGGGCCCGCGATCCACAAGATGCGGCAAAGAATATATGTCTTATCTTTTGCGGACCTGGAAGCACTGAAGTCAATAGGTCCAAGTGCACGTGACCAGTATGCGTGCTTTACGGATCTGCGGTTTGTGGTCCGCAAAACGGACACAGTCGTGTGAATGGACCCCAAGTATGAGACCACAGTTAAGGCTACTTTCACACTAGCGTTCGGGCGGATCCGTTCTGAACGGATCCGCTCATATTAATGCAGACGGAGGCTCCGTTCAGTACGGATCCGTCTGCATTAATAACTTAGAAAAAAATCTAAGTGTGAAAGTAGCCTGAGCGGATCCGTTCAGACTTTCAATGTAAAGTCAATGGGGGACGGATCCGCTTGAAGATTGAGCCACAGGGTGACATCTTCAAGCGGATCCGTTCCCATTGACTTACATTGTAAGTCTGAACGGATCCGCACGCCTCCGCACGGCCAGGCGGACACCCGAACGCTGCAAGACTGATGCAGTCTGAGCGGATCCGCTCCATTCAGACTGCATCAGGGCTGGACGGCTGCGTTCGGGTCCGCTCGTGAGCCCCTTCAAACGGAGCTCACGAACGGACCAGCGAACGCTAGTGTGAAAGCAGCCTAAGCTGGCCATACACATCAAATGTATATCTGCCGAACATCTAATGCGGCCTACTGACTCTCCCACTTGCTAGGTGTCGGTGAGATAAGGACTAGTCAATTGGATTTTAAACCGTCTGACCCTTGTGTTTGCTGCCGGAGCACTTCCTTCCTCACCCTCTTCCTACTGAGCCAAGCAGGCATGGTTAGGAGGGGATCAGGAGGGAGAGGCATTCAAAGTTGTGTGTATGTCTGGTCTTACTGAGACAGCATTTGCTTTCTCACAGAGCATACCCGAATGAGATCTGTACATGCACCCCATTCTGACTTAAAGGGAACCTGTCACCACAAAATGCAGTGCAATCTGCAGGAAGCCTGTTATAGAGCAGGAGGAGTTGAGCTGTTTGATATATAGTTTTGCAGGAAAAGATTCCATAAAACTTGGGTAATTATACATTTAAACCTCTGGTCTTTTTATACATAGGAGTCATGTGGGCGGTGCCACTCAGTGATTGGCAGCAATTCCTGTAGGCTAAAGGCATGCAGAGTTAGCTGTCAATCACTGAGTGGCACCGCCCACATGACTCCTATGTATAAAAAGACCAGAGGTTTAAATGTATAATTACCCAAGTTTTATGGAATCTTTTCCTGCAAAACTATACAATCAGCTCAGCTCCTCCTGCTCTATAAGATGCTGCCTGCAGATTGCACCGAAGGCGGGCTTACCTTTAAATGGGTTTTCCAGTATTTAGATACTGATGACCTAACCCTCGGGATCAGTCATCAGTATCAGACTGATTGGGGGTCCACACCCGGCAACCCCATGATCAGCTAGCTGTTTATATGAGAGCTGAGCTGCAGTAAGCCGACACAGCCACTACACACTGGATGAAGTTTTCCCTTTCCGGCTCCATCCCCCGTGTAGTTTCTAGTGGAGGCTGCCGAAAACAGCTGTTCTCAGACCCCTAAAGATCTGATATTGATAACCTATGCTGAGGATAGCTGGGGCTCAGTGGCTAGCACTGGTGCCTTGCAGCGCTGTGGTCCTAGGTTTCAATCTGAACAAGGACAACATCTGCATGGAGTTTGTATGTTCTTTACGTGTTTGCATGGGTTTACTCCCACAATCCAACAACATAGGTAACTCAGAATGTAATCTCCACCGGGGACAGCAAGGAATGTTAATGTCTGTAAAGCGCTGTGGAATATGTCAGCGCTATATTAGTAAGTAAAATAAAATCAATATCTAGACCCTGGAAAAGCTCTTCATCCTAAATAGACTATCGATCTACACAAAATAGCAGCCCTTTCGTTGGTTTTCTGAGATTGTAATACCGATGACCTATCCTCAGGATAGGTTATCAGTATCTTATCGTGGGGGTCCGACACCTGAGATGCCCACCGATTAGCTGTTTGAGAAGGCAGCGGCATTCACAGTAGCGTCGCGGCCTTCTCACAGCTTTTCCAAGGCTGAGTGACATCACGTTCATCGGTCACGTGGCCTAGGCGCAGCTCAGCTCCATTCAAGTGAATGGGGCTGAGCTGCAATACCAAGCACAACCTCTATACAATGTACAGCTCTCTGCTTGGTGAGCTACAACAAGGCAGCGGGTGCCTTCTCAAACAGCTGATTGGCAGGGGTTCCGGGTGTCAGACCCCCACCGATCAGATAATGATAACCTATCCAGAGGACAAGTCATCAAAATCTCATAAAACCCCTTTAGCTGCCCGACAATATATCAAAATCTCAGAAAACCCCTTTAGCTGCCCGACAATGAATTCACGGCTCATTTTGCACTGATTTTCTTGTATACATTATCATGAGTAATCAATCAGCTCACAAAATCTCTGCCTCTTGGTGCGGGAATCCATGCATTACCATCATCACTGGCTAGGAATGGCCCTTGTCGCCGGCTTTTCCCCTGGGAGGTGTTCCTGTTGATCAGTTGGTCCTGATTTTCTTCATCATCCATCGTTAGGCATCAGAGAAGCATCCCCTGTAAAGAGCAGAGCAGGTCAATGTCAGAAGGTGGTAACGTCACAGTGAAGCAAGCAGGCGGTATACACTGGAATTATTATAGGTCGATAGAAACTATATAAAGGGGAATTCTAGCCAGAAAATATTTACCACCTATCCACTGGGTAAATGGTAAATTGGCTGAGGTCGAACTACAGGGACTCCCACCATCCACTAAAATGGAGGAACTGTTCAGTCACAAATG
Organism: Bufo gargarizans; assembly: GCF_014858855.1. Taxonomy (NCBI): domain Eukaryota; kingdom Metazoa; phylum Chordata; class Amphibia; order Anura; family Bufonidae; genus Bufo; species Bufo gargarizans. The sequence goes on from NC_058089.1 coordinate 34,151,104, forward strand.
AAGTAGTGGTCAAGCAGGATAAGTGTTAGTGGCTGAAATGCCCCTTTAAAGATACCTGCCATAATGTTTTCTGCTGAATTGATCTCAGTGGTGAGGTGCGGCTGAGGGGGTCGTTTCCCAACATAATTTACTCCTTTTGTGTTTATTTTAAAGGGCATCTGTCAGCAGTTTTGTACCTATGACACTGGCTGACCTGTTACATGTGCACTTGGCAGCTGAAGGCATCTGTGTTGGTCCCATGTTCATATGTGTCGGGAAAAATTAAGCTTTAAATATGCAAATGAGTCTATAGGAGCAATGGGAGTGTTGTCATTACTCCTAAAGGCCCTGCTCCCTCTGCAAACTCTCCAACAGGACCAGGTGTAATGACGTTTTCACTATCTGGCCCTGTCAAAGTGCAGCGGACGCAGCAGTGGCAGAGAGAGCAGAGCCTTTAGGTGTAATGGAAACGCCCCCGTTGCTCCTAGAGGCTCATTTGCATATAATAAAACATAATTTTTCTCAGTAATGCGAGCACATATGAACATGGGACCAACACAGATGCCTTCAGCTTCCAAGCGCACACGTAACAGGTCAGCCAGTGTCATAGGTACAAATCTGCTGACAGATGCAGATGCCCTTTAAAATAAGCACCTGTTGGGAAATGACCCCCTCAGCCGCACCTCACCACTGTGCTCATTTCAGCAGAAAACATTATGGCGGGTTATCTTTAAAGACCATTAACCCCAACCTCTAATCATGTCCAGATATCGTCATGTTGTAACCAGTCAGGCCCCAGTAGAGAAACAGTCAGGAACCCTGCTGAGGGCCTTAGAGAAATTAGCTCAGTCAGGGAAAAAAGGCGATAAGGCATTCTTCAGATACATAAATGAAAAAAGGAAACTAAAACAAGGAATTACCAAATTAAAAACTAAAGGAATGTATATGGAAGAAGATAAAGAACTAGCTGACTGCCTCAATGAATACTTCTGTTCAGTTTTTACAAAGGAAAATTAAGGAAAAGGACCTCAGTTAGGAAAGAAGACTAATGAATCTTTTGACGCATGTGTCTTTACAGAGGAAGAGGTTCTAAGTCAGCTGTCTAAAATCAATACAAATAAGTCCCAGGGGCCTGATGGGATACACCCAAAGCTATTAAAAGAGCTCAGCGGTGAACTAGCAAAACCATTAACAGATTTATTTAACCAATCACTGGCAACAGGAGTCGTCCCAGAAGATTGGAAATTAGCAAATGTTGTGCCCATTCACAAGAAAGGTAGTAGGGAGGAATCGGGCAACTATAGGCCAGTAAGCCTGACATCAAGAGTGGGGAAATTAATGGAAACCATACTTAAGGAGAGGATTGTGGAACATCTAAAATCCCATGGATTGAAAGATGAAAAACAGCATTGGTTTACTTCAGGGAGATCATGTCAAACTAATCTTATTGATTTTTTTGATTGGGTGACTAAAACAATAGATGGCGGAGGTGCAGTAGACATCGCTTATCTAGACTGTAGTAAGGCTTTTGATACTGTCCCACATAGAGGGCTTGTCAATAAAGTGCAGTCATTGGGCTTGGACTCCCATATTGTTGAATGGATTAGGCAGTGGCTGAGGGACAGACAACAGAGGGTTGTAGTCAATGGTGTATATCCAGACCAAGGTCTTGTTACCAGTGGGGTACCTCAGGGATCTGTTCTGGGACCCATATTGTTTAATATCTTTATCAGCGAAATTGCAGAAGGCCTCGATGGTAAGGTGTGTCTTTTTGCTGATGATACAAAGATTTGTAACAGGGTTGATGTTCCTGGAGGGATACACCAAATGGAAAAGGACTTAGGAAAACTAGAGGAATGGTCAAAAATCTGGCAACTAAAATTTAATGTTGATAAGTGCAAGATAATGCACCTGGGGCGTAAAAACCCAAGAGCAGAATATAAAATCAGTGATACAGTCCTAACCTCAGTATCTGAGGAAAGGGATTTAGGGATCATTATTTCAGAAGACTTAAAGGTAGGCAGACAATGTCATAGAGCAGCAGG